>NC_088407.1:22684149-22926649 GCF_034236695.1 Oncorhynchus nerka
CATCCACAGAGTGGCTCCTCCGGTACAGGTTTCTTCTTCCATACAGAACCTGTCCTTTGTGGCGGAACATGAAACTTAAACCTGTCAAAAAAAATCCTGTCTTTTTCATCTTGTTCAACAGGTTCCTCTCTTCTTCCTGTTTTTATCATTTATCTGATCGTGGAGTGTATGCATCATTTCCATATTGTCCTTAGTTGTTCTCACTACCATTGTCACTGTTCTTTGTGGTCCTAATTTCAATTGTTCATTATGGACACCAGGTAAGGGCTGAAAAGTCAATTGTGGGAAATCCCCATTTCATTTCATCTTGCAAGATTTCTCCTTCTGCTCTTGGTAACTTCTCCTCCACTTTCTTCACTTGTTGTTCCTGATAAGGTTTCTCCTCCACTCTTCGCCTGTTGTTCCCTCCTCAGGCCGAACTGGGCTTCCATCTGGGAAGGCGTGCCTTTCAGGGAAGAGATGTTCCCATTCTTTAGGCGATACCTCGGGGTCCCACTGTAGAAGGCTTCCGTCAACAGAGTCTGCCCCAACAAGTATATCATCAGGAGTAGCAGACATGTTACCCCCCCCCCATTTCTGGGCTTTCTGGCCATACTGGAGGAGACTTTGGTCGTTTGTCTCTTTACTTTTCAGGCCCTTTTCCCCCTGATGCTTCTTCTGAGTGTGTTAGCTGATGCACTCGTTGTATCTGGTCTGCCATTTTCTTGATTCCTCCCCGGCGCTTTGATCGATTCCGCTGCTCCTGCTCCCTCCGGGCTCCCCCCTGGTGAATCAGCATCCTCTGTGTCCCCAGCTCTGTATGGTTGTGTCCTTCTCTCCGTCGGGACTCGGGTGCAGTGGTTTAGATGATACCACGTCTTGCTTCCTTTCACTTGGACGGCCGTGTTTGTGGCTGTTGCCACCTCGTGGGGTCCTTCCCTCCTCGGCTGATCCCACTTCCTTCGGAATACTCGAACGTAGACTGGATATCCTGGTATCACTGGGAGAGGTCCTTCTGGTCCCCTTGGATCATCAGATGTGGAACCTCTCGTCCTGGTTCAGGTTTCTGCCTTCTTTCTGTGGGGCATTCAGACTTAGAGACTTATGGCCTCTGTTCTATGACTACACCATACATTCTCTTACTTCCATCACTCATCACACAAACTGACATTCCAGCTGAAGCTGGAGAACCCTTCTCCATCTGGTTTCCTAAACATAAGACTTGGAAAACAAAGGACAAAACATAACAGTATTGACAATGTTATGTGTTATGCATGACTGTATTCATGAATACTTAAATCTGAGACCATGACAATTCCCACTCTCTCTTCACCTGACTCTATGCCTCCAGGATACTTTTCTGCTGGACTCCACAAAAATGGAGGCCCTAATTAGCTTCCTCGTGCTTTTATCCAGTCTTCCCCTTTCGGCCGCAGGTTCTGAGAGGTGTTCCCAAATCATGTCATTTTTTACTTAGTTCCCCATCTGCTCTATTTCAACTGATAAGCATGTGCATAACCTTAATCAACATTATTTCTCCTTGAAGTAATTCAACACTGAATGGGCTTCCACATCGAGCCTTCAACATGTGGTTTAGAGTACAACTACCCTAACATCTATCCTTATTCACATGATACATTATCAAATAAAACAAATAACCCCCAAACTCAACCCAGTATGTCTACAGTAGAATCTAGTCTCTCTCTCTCTCTCTCTTTTGTTTTGTTTCACGTCCTCTGTCATGGTGTTTTCAAGCTCACCCATTATTCAGCTGGACCTTACTTCTTGTGAAACTTATGCACCCATCAAAGAGAGACATGATGATCTTTACCACTGCAGGTGCTGTAAGAAGTATATCCCCAGCCCGGTGTATCTTGATGTACACTCAGTCTCCAGAACTCAGCCCATGCCCTTCCATCTGGCGTCTTACGTGCTGTCTTTTCCTGGGAACATACATACTAACACGTGGGTTATTTCCTGACAACAGACTTTCTTAAATAACAGCCCTATGTAAACATTCTGTTATGTAAACATTCTGTCTCAAATACCTGGCCTCTTGCCACAAAAATATTCATAATGATAGCCAAATTATGGTCCCTACAGCAACTGCTGTAAGAATATCATGTAATCAGTGTCTTCCAGTTGAAAGAATCTCCAATCCTAACAAAACTAAGTCCTAAGCTTCTTCAAAATATCACTACGTATTACTTTTACCATAATCTAGGTGTGTGTAATGTTCTATCGACTTTTAGAATTGTCCCTATACTTTTACAAGACCAACTGTCCTTCCTTTTCTGTGAATTATCTTGTCTATCAATATACATTGTTTCTAGAAATAACCCCCCCCCTTGTTACCATAACCTTCATATGAGCCCCCAATGTAGTTACAGTTTTTCTAACCCATAACACATAAGTCACTACTCCTAATTTCCTTCCATAGTTTGATACATACTTAAACATTCTCAAATCATTTTTAGTCAATTTATATCAGTCTCTCCTCAGATTTTCCCTTTAAGACAAAAATAAATTGACCAAACAAGAAAAATAGTAAAGTAAATTATAATAACTGCATATTTGCAATAAATTACCACTATTTATAATGTCTTCTTCATCCTTGGGTGTTATCACACAACAGTTATTCATTCCAATGTATCACTCCAATTACAATGATATTGCAAAATAAAATAATCTAATATTCTGCAAGTTCTGTCAATCAACCTGTCTCAGGATTAGTTTCCAGAGTTTTCCCATATTCAAAACATAACTAAATGTTGTTTATAAATTGTCCAATTCAATATTCAGGATAACAGTCCTTAGTGTTTACTTTACCTCAAATTTTACCTACTCAATTTAATACATCATCCCTTTAATAATGAACATTATACTAAAAACTTTTAGTACCAGTAACATCTATTTTATCATGCCCCTTTTGCCTCTGTTTTTCTGTCATGAGTAGCCTGGTAATAAAAGGTCATTACCCCAATCCCCTTTAGTCTTTCTTCTCCCAGACACATATCATTCCAGATACAGTTCACAGGTCATCAGACACAGTTGTCCCACACTATTCAGCCAGTAGGGTGGGTTTGAGTTTCCCACCCACTTGGTGTGATGATAGTCTCTCCCAAGCATTAATGCATTCTGACATTACATTTCCATGATAACTCCCTTATTCTACTGGCAATCTCTCAAATGAGCTACAGATTATGTAGTTATCAACATAACCCTTGCAGAAACCCCCACTCCAATAACCTATTTGGAGTAACTGTTATCCCTTGTTTACATATATTTCCATTTTATATGTAGAATGAACAAAGCACATTTTGTATTTACCCAAAGACCATAACCCCAGGGAACTGATATTTTCTCCTATAACCCCATGTTAAATAAAAATAAACCTTAACTAGTCAATTCAAGATTTACAACTCTTCATCTTTTTCCCAAGGAAATAATGGAATTTCAAAGTGATAGTACACTTTGAATAGAGACTGGTGTTTCTCAATCATTTTATAATTAAATCCCACCTGTTCCAACAATTTCTAGTGAAGTTGATCAGTCTTCACGGGAAATTCTTAGGGTTCAGGGCATTTGACACCATTAAAATGTTTTCACTCTCCTTTCTTTAGAAACAACTTAACCACATTTTCAAAAACATTTCCATCCTTCTGCATACCCAATCTGAAACTGAATTGAAAAAATCATTGAAAATGTAACCCTTTTCTCTGGAAAAGAAATGTACATTTCGTTAACATTCACAATGTTAAATTTTCAATCAGCAAGTATTACACATACTAAAATCCTCACTTTTCCCAAGCATGCGACAGAGGCTCCAGCCATGCACAGAACGCACAATGCCTCCCTGCTTGGCCATCTGTATCCTACCCTTAGAAATTGAAAACACCCATACACTACAATTTGCTCTTCTTCCAACCACCTTCACCACGTCTGCAATCCTTCTATACGTTTATTCTCCGCATTTTGACGCCAATAACAACTTCTCCACGCATTTTATCACCATGAAACCGCCATTTTAATGCAAGCGACTCCAAGTGGGGCTATTTGTAAATTACATCGGGGTACCTTACTAGAAGTTAGGTAAAACGTGATCTAGTACGTATTTCATCACATATAAACTGTACTCTCCTAGACCACTTTTGATCAATCAGAGACTGTCACCGCTTGAAAACTCCATTCGTACTAACCTTGAACGATCAGTTGTTGTTCTTTTGAAACGAATGTAAATTCCTGTATATCTGCATTCTCTGCTATAGCATTCCAGTGTCATCTTACACTAATTTCCCCCCACACTAGTTAGCCCTGATCTACAACTATACGCCCCATCGTAATGTATTTCTGATGATGGGGTAATTAACATTAAAAAACGCTGATAAGTTAAGCTTCTTGTTATGATTTATGTGATTGTTCCAATTCATTATTTTATTTATCCTGTTTACCGGGTAATGTTGCCCTACATTATACGGTTTGCTCCTTCATATTCAATTGATTGGTAGAATTAGGTACCCGTCTTTCAGCGTCTCTATGGCTTTATTACATTTCGCTATCTCTATATTCCAGGGAGAAACAGTCCGTTTGTTTCCATGCCACTATTTATTTTCCTAAACACTCCTTCGCTTTATACACTTTATTGACTATTTTCCAAGATAGATCTACCCTACTTTCAAATAATAATTTATTAGTCACATCATAATACCTCCCTATTAACCTATTCTATAATGTCTACTACTGTATTACTGAATTCTACAGAAGCCTTAATGTCTTATTCTAGTACAGCACCTCAAATATCACTGTGTTTTTATCTTTGCTTATACTATTACTTTAACTTTATTCAGTGTATTAAATCCTATTTCATATAATTTCCCTTCTAATTCAGCTTTTTTACAATGTCTGCCCTTTCTTATCTCTTTATTTATCCGCTTGCTATATTCTCTCTTAGCCTATTTTACTGTTTAATTCCTGAGGCTATTTTTAAATTGCAGCCTCCTATTTCGTTTACGGGGCTCGTGATATTTTAATATGTATTCTAGACTTCTCACTTTATTCTGACCGCCTAGATTTATTTTAACCAGTATATTTTAGTCTATCTGTATTTTTAAGTTATTTCTTCCTATTTAGCATCCGTTTTATACTATCCGGGTAATGCTTCTTTGCATTATTTTTATTTACTTGTTTCGACATCTTTCATTATTCTTACCGCAATCGCTTATTTTATTTTGATGTTCCTTACTTTTTTTTTCCCTCTACCCTATGGTATTTAAACTATGATAGGGATCACTCTGTAAATGTTTTAAGCTGATAAAGGATCACTTTTGGCCAGTCAGAAGAAGTCAACTATATACTCTGTCACAGGAGGGCTGCGCACTCCCTCTTCTTGGACGTTCTGTCTAACCACATCCAACTTGTTCCTATCTTTACAGTTCTATCCTCACACAGAATTGTATTACAACATCTTTCTCATTCATTCATTTATTTCCATTCATTCATTCAATCCTTTTGTTTTTACCTAAAACAAAACAGTCTCTTTCTCTGGACTTAATTCCCTTCCACAACATAAACCTAGATTATAGGATTTCTTTTTTTGCAGTTGAACGTCGCACAATCAGGCTAGCGTTCTTTCCAGTGTTCTAAATATCCGTCCGTTTCAGACCTCTTTTCATAGAGCGGTAGCCACGAATATTTCCCTATCTACTTATCAATAAAGTAGCCTACCCATACAGACCTTCAGTTAAATATTTAGAAGCGGTATCGCAGGATTACTTATCAATAAAGTAACCCTATCCATTCAGACCTTCCGGTAACATTTTGAAGCGGTATCGCAGGATTTCCTTTTTTTCAGTTGAACGCCGCACAATCAGGCTATTGTTCTTCCTGTGTTCTAAATATCCACCCGTACAGACCTTCTTTTTCAAAGCGGTAGCCATGTGTATCTATTTACTAAATACTCATCCGTACAGACCTTTTCCTTGAAGCGGTAGCCATGGATATTATCTATCTCATTACTTATTTATTTTCTAAACATATAAGCAGACGGCTATAGCCCTGCCCCGAACATTCGAATCTCACAACCGACACCAGCGAAGTTCACAGCCCCGCCTACTTACTCACTAAACATGCATGCACATTCATTATACAATTCCCAAGCTTACACACATGCATGCAAATTCATTGAATTTCAAAAAGTTCTTTCGTTTCTATAATTTTTGGAAATTTTAGAGAGAGAGACCTACTTGACACTCCTCTTGCTGAGGCAGGATCTCTGAAGCGATCTACGCAAACATTTCACTGTTGTCTTACCTTAGCTGGTGGCCACCCTTGTTTGCCCAGATCGTCCAAAGATCCGCTGCCAGCCAAGAACGTTTTCAGTCCTTGATTCTCCTGGCAAGCCAAGTCTGTGGTGGCAAATCGGTTCAAATATGACACACCAAGAACTTTGTGAAAATCAATATAGACTTTTAATACAACAGTATCATAAGCCGGAGCGGGCAAACACACACACTTTTTCAGAGCACTCGCTCTGAGTTATACACATACCACATAAGTCCCTCCCATATGCAAATTAAGTTACATCCCAATCTGTGCATCCTGCTTGTTCAGCCCAGACATCTGCTTTCCGTCAGATTATAATGATGACAAGACCCTTGCTTTGACCTAAAGATAATATACGTCCCTCTTTCCTGTGGCCTGTGTTTAGACCCTGTAATTAGTTTTAGTGTCCCTTTGTATGTCTTTTATCTCTAGTTTTTAGTGTGTCCAGCTGCCCTGGTGTCCTTCTCTTCATATGGTTGTCTAAGATCAAACAGACTTATATGTCTCCCCTGTGATGTGATTGATGTCTGTAATCCATCAGTTGGTCATTTGGCTGACCCCTCCTTTGTCTATCCCTCTGATCTTTATATGTCCAGCTGGTCTAGGGCGTCTATGTATCTGCATTTTTAGTGTTCCCAGCTGTCCCATACTACCATGGCCTTTCTCTGCTTCCTGCCTATACAATAGACAATGCATTTTACCAGACAATATTTGTGTTGTTCCATGTATGTACATAATTTTCTCCCATAACAGTTGTGATTGTATATTCCATATTGTCCATTTGATTGTGACCTGTCCTGTTATTAGGTTATGTTGTTAACATGACATGCTCATTATAATTGATTTAGTGCCTTTTAGGTTATTAGCCTATTAGATCAGAGAACCTGCATGATGTAAATGTGTCCTACATCTTCATACATTTGATCTCAGCCAGCAGGATACAGAAAAGACCACATACTCTTTCCTCCATATCCTCTATCTGCTACATGATTTATGTTAGATCATGTTGTTTAATGAACATTGGTGGAGCGCTGCAGAGATGCATCTCTCCAACAGCACCCTGGAGAGGCAGTAGGCTCCACAATGCATCATTTATCAATTTGTTTATTGGTTCTTTTAATCCACACATACTCTACAGTGACTATGCCTGAAACTCAAGTCACACCATTGTTGTAGATAATGACATATTCCATGTATTATTCAGGACTATTATTATTTATTTTGACAACAGGACAGTCTCACAAGAGAACTGACTGCGCTAAATGGCACCCTGTTTCCCTCAGGATTTCCCAAACTTTGTCTTGGGTCTCAATCAGTTCCTGATTAGAGGCAACAGTGAAAAAACCCAGTGACACTGGCTTCGAGGTCAGAGTTGAGTTTGAGGTCATAGACTAATGACTTGTTGACCTTTTAGACTACGTATGCATAACTAAATGTGAATATGCATGTAGGTCTATAGGCCTATATGTAGATGTATGGGCCTGCATATGTATAGGCCTATACTGGTAGGGCTACATATAGGTGGATAGGCCTATTAGATACACTGCACATTGGAGTATAGCTCAGTCACTAGAGGGGACACGGTGGTTAGTGGTACATCCTGGAGGAGAGACAGGGCACTAGGGTCAGACACTAGAGGGGACACGGTGGTTAGTGGGACCCCTGGAGGAGAGACAGGGCACTAGGGTCAGTCACTAGAGGGGACACAGTGGTTAGTGGTATATCCTGGAGGAGAGACAGGGCACTAGGGTCAGTCACTAGAGGGGACACAGTGGAGGGGACACGGTGGTAGTGGAATCCCCTGGAGGAGAGACAGGGCACTAGGGTCAGTCACTAGAGGGGACACAGTGGTTAGTGGTATATCCTGGAGGAGAGACAGGGCACTAGGGTCAGACACTAGAGGGGACATGGTGGTTAGTGGAACCCCCTGGAGGAGAGACAGGGCACTAGGGTCAGTCACTAGAGGGGACACAGTGGTTACCTGGAGGAGAGACAGTGGTCAGTCACTAGAGGGGACACAGTGGTTAGTGGTATATCCTGGAGGAGAGACAGGGCACTAGGGTCAGACACTAGAGGGGACATGGTGGTTAGTGGAACCCCCTGGAGGAGAGACAGGGCACTAGGGTCAGTCACTAGAGGGGACACAGTGGTTAGTGGTATATCCTGGAGGAGAGACAGGGCACTAGGGTCAGTCACTAGAGGGGACACAGTGGTTAGTGGTATATCCTGGAGGAGAGACAGGGCACTAGGGTCAGACACTAGAGGGGACACGGTGGTTAGTGGGACCCCTTGGAGGAGAGACAGGGCACTAGGGTCAGTCACTAGAGGGGACACAGTGGTTAGTGGTATATCCTGGAGGAGAGACAGGACACTAGGGTCAGACACTAGAGGGGACATGGTGGCTAGTGGAAGCCCCTGGAGGAGAGACAGGGCACTAGGGTCAGTCACTAGAGGGGACACGGTGGTTAGTGGAACCCCCTGGAGGAGAGACAGGGCACTAGGGTCAGTCACTAGAGGGGACACAGTGGTTAGTGGTATATCCTGAAGGAGAGACAGGGCACTAGGGTCAGACACTAGAGGGGACATGGTGGTTAGTGGAACCCCCTGGAGGAGAGACAGGGCACTAGGGTCAGTCACTAGAGGGGACACAGTGGTTAGTGGTATATCCTGGAGGAGAGACAGGGCACTAGGGTCAGTCACTAGAGGGGACACAGTGGTTAGTGGTATATCCTGGAGGAGAGACAGGGCACTAGGGTCAGACACTAGAGGGGACATGGTGGTTAGTGGAACCCCCTGGAGGAGAGACAGGGCACTAGGGTCAGTCATTATGGTACAATAAATTGTCAGGAAAGCAGATCATAATGAAGTATGTGTGGTCTCATCCTCTCACCCGATGGAAATAGAAGATAATGACAAAAATAGCTAAATTATTGTGAACATTACACAGAAAGTATAGGGTCATTTTACTGTAATAATACCATATAAGGCAGTCTATTCAGTGGGGTGTATTTAGAAATGTGTTTGATATTGAAGGACAATGAAAAGACTCCTCAATATAATGAGATGGGATGAGTTGCCCTGGTTTCCATCCATTATAGTGTAAATGGCTTAAAGATAAAAAAATATAAATCAATAGAATGGGCCCCTAGAGGATTATCCATAGAGTGCAGTTGGGCTCTACCACAGTTTCATTGTGTGTATTTGTGCATGCGTGGCCGTACATGTGTCAGGGTGTGTGTGTGTGGTTGCGTGCGAGCGAGTGACCAATATCATATTACCCTGAGTGCTCATGTCAGCAAAGATGTATAAAACACACATCAAACATGACACTGTGGTAGGGCCCAACTGCACTCTATGGATCTCAAACTCAACGTCTGTAATGAGACAACTACAGTGTTCTATTCACAGAATCAGAATGAATAGAACAGGCATCCCCTTCTACAGCTTCTATATCTATTGTTATCCTGAATGTGGGCTGTAGATAATAAGGGACATTGGGCCGTAGAGACTGGAGAGACACAAACACAGTCAATTAGCAGTTTTAAGACTCCCACCCACTGCTCTCATTCTTTCCTGTCTCTACATGCCCCAAAATGTTACTTCTCTACCGACCCTACAACAGAGAGTGTGGGGGTGTGTGGTTCTCACTTTACAGGAGAGATAGAGACCCACTCTCTACTCAGGTTTCTATTTTTGTGAATGTTTGTATTAAATTCTATTGATATTGTAATTATTGGGTAGATCATTGGCTCCATAAATCCTCAGAAGCCTGTGTGTGTGGGGGGGCTTGTTGTGATGCTAAATAGTTGTATTTCCAATCAATTTAACAGGTCTAAGAATTGCTTTGGTTCTTGTTGATGTTGAATTTCATTTGTCTTTGTAGTATGCTGCATGACAGTAGGTTTTACAGGGGTGACTGATTGTCCATAAATAATATATGCAGAGGACTACAATAAAAATAATCTCCATTATAGAAAATTCTGCAACAATTCAGTTACTTGCATTGCCCCTTTAAACAGGCTAGATGAGATATTGATTTGGCCTAGTTTCACGGGAATTAAAACACTGTTTTTCATGCTCCAAAAGGCCTATGCAGTTTAGCCAAATGTAGTCCATAAGAAAATGAACAGATTTCAGACAGGCATAAAAATGTATCCTACATGGGGCATCTCCTCACTGTCCTTTTGGTAAACCCTGTCCTACCCACTGACCTGCATTGTGGATGGTGTTTCCCCCACCCCTCTGAATAACCCTCTGTTTGTATGACTGACGGGTTGGTGTCGCAGTGATTTTATGCATAGCAATACTGCCACCCTCTGGCGCAAGGTAAGGATGACATCGTGGATCGCATTCAGGAGAAGATTATAGCAAATACAGTGATTTGTGTGGATAAGTGAGCGTGCCATGTGTCACTATAATTGATTGTTTACTAAGTTGAATATTTATTTGCTTTTTGTGGTTTACTTGATAGACGTATTTGTAACAGTACTCTTCTTGCGTTGTGTACAATCAATCATCGACACAAGCTCCAACTTGTAGCACCAGTTGTTATGGGTGTAAGATGGCACAGTGAATCCATCTGTTGGTAAATGTTCATTACTGCAACTCTTGTGTTTTACCGGGGTGCTTGAGATACCCGGATGTGTTGTCATGTACTGAACACTGGTTACTCACATCAATGCCTCTGTCTCGTCATTTAACATTCAAACATGGTGTCAGAGTCGGATAACTAACCATGCTTTCCGCAAATTAGAGTCACCTGCTCTGGTTTACAAACAAATGCTTATTTGTGTAAAATTTACCCCGGAATTGGCCTTAAGCCTAGAGTGAGTTTGGTAGTTAGCTTCAGTGTTGTTAGCACCGGTTAGACATGGCAGCGAACATTCCCCCTCCCCGCCGTTATGAAGCTCAGCGGGGATTGGAACACGAACTGGGATACGTTCAGAGGTGAATGGGAGGACTATGCGCTAGCAACGGGACTTCTGGAAAAGGAAGATGAGGTAGTGGCTGCCGCAGTGAGGGCAAAAGGACAAAAGTGGTTTGTCACTCTGCTACTTAATAATAAACCACAGCAATGCCAGCTAGATTCAGGGGCCACATGCAACATTATGAGCCTTAAAGACAAAAGGAGGCTCGCGCCCAGAGACAAACTCACACAGAGTAGCACCAAGCTGAAACTGTATTCAGGCCAGTTCATGACCTCTTTAGGCCTGTTTGTGACAGAGTGTGTTTTACGTGGCCAGAAATACACCCTTGAGTTTGAAATAGTTGAGGGCAGCCAGTACATGTTGTCATGTACTGAACAAGACTGGTTACTCGCATCAATGCCTCTGTCTCGTCATGTAACATTCAAACACCAGTCATGGAGCTTTACTCTGATAGAAACAGCACAAAATTCCACGTCATGCAATGCACAGCCCACCATCCAACTCTGCACGTGACGCACGCTGGTTTGGTGCTTGTTCACTGGGCAATGTAGTTAACAAAATAATATAACAATTACAATATACAATATAATATTTTGAACAATGTACCTTATAGAAACAGCACAAAATTGCACGTCATGCAATGCACAGCTCACCATCCAACTCTGCACGTGACGCAGTGTACAAAATATACGAACCCCCCCACCAGACACAGTAAGTTGCTAGCTAGTATTAGCTGGAATTCTAAAACCAAAAAACCCATTGGCTTAACAATAAAGTGTCAAGGGGAATCACCAATATAACCCTGTTACATATGTACATTATATGTTTTTGTAATGCATTCAGGCTGTATCACAACCGGAAGTGATTGGGAGTCCCATAGGGCGGCGCACATTTGGCCCAGCTTCGTCCGGGTTTGGCCTGGGTAGGCATCATTGTAAATAAGATTTTGTTCTTAACTGACTTGACTAGTTAAATAAAATATAAATACAAATAATTCAACACAGCCGCGGGATGTACAGGTGATGAAGGTGAAATGGTAAATCTGAAATAATTTGTGTTGCAATAAAAAACTTTGAAAAACTATTTTCTGTTGCATTATTGATATACATTGACATGTTTTGCTCATGATCCTATCTATTCAGTTGTGGGGGTTTGGAGTCGGACATGCTCTTGCTGTTTAGAGTTTAGTTCGAGTTAAGTCGGGTCTCTCTCTCCCTCTGTCTTTCTCCCCTCTCTTCTCGCCCCCTTGTAGTGAATATCAAGTGATCTGGAGCGGTGCTCGCAATAGTCATTCACTATTTTTTGTTGTTGTTGTTTACAATTCTAAACTTGTCAAAAAGGGAATGTGAACTATATAAAATAAGGAACATGGCATTCTCTCGCCCTCATCTTGCAGGCCATCTCCTTTCCATGTCAAACATGTATGTGTAGGCCCACTAGCCCAGCAGCCCAGCAGCCCCAGTCTAACAGGCAACACAGTGAGTGGTGCTTTCCACCTGCTGGTGCTGATTTGAGGTGAATGATTTTCTCTGGGATGGATCGCATAGATGTCCATTTGTGCTCAGTTTTAATAGGCACAATCTTAGTGACAACACCCCTCTCGCTATCTCTCTCTCACACACATATCCATTGTAATTATGCAGTACAAAGAAATGTGCGCTCTGTTCACAACTGTCTATTCCTAGGCAGCGTGTGACTTTCAAGTTTGGGGAAGCTTACAATTTATCCTACCATTTCTACCAATCTGTTTGACAGTTATTATTTTCCTGAGTGAAATTTCGTGGAACAGTTTAATTTCAATAATAACGTTTTCGTTTCTCAAAATCATTGTCACGTGGTTAATAATACAAATCTGAATTAAAATGATATAAATCCTAGAGATAACATTCCACTGATGGGAGAGCACCAGCCTCTGCCTTATGGACACGTTGATTCACTGTGAGCCATTGACAGCTAAAGAAATGAGCGCATGGAACTAAGAGATAGCCAAGGCCAATGCAGCAATAGGCCTAAAATTGTCAACTAAGTAAAAATAGCCTGCAGTAAACCAACAAATTAAAACAGAAAATATCCAGATGAAAATGCAGGTTCTTTCAATGCATTAATCTCTCTACTCTGTCTGTCTGCCTCCCTTTCTATCTGTCCTGACTTGAGCTATTTCTATCTGTCTTGACTTGAGCTATTTCTATCTGTCTTGACTTGAGCCATTTCTATCTGTCTTGACTTGAACTCTTTCTATCTGTCTTGACTTGAACTCTTTCTATCTGTCTTGACTTGAACTCTTTCTATCTGTCTTGACTTGAGCTATTTCTATCTGTCTTGACTTGAGCTCTTTCTATCTGTCTTGACTTGAGCTATTTCTATCTGTCTTGACTTGAGCTCTTTCTATCTGTCTTGACTTGAGCTATTTCTATCTGTCTTGACTTGAGCTCTTTCTGTCTGTCTTGACTTGAGCTATTTCTGTCTTTCTTGGCTTCAGCTATTTCTATCTGTCTTGACTTGAGCTATTTCTATCTGTCTTGACTTGAGTTAACACCAGTGAAGTGCAACATTGTAGCCTATCAACTCAATCAACTGGGACCGGCAGAATGACTGTATTTATGAAGGTCCGACCTGAAGCTGTCAGTAGCGAACTTGCAACATTATATCAACTAGCCTACTCAGGGCCCTCCGAGTTTCCGTGCCAGTGAGCTAGAGACAGAGACAGCTGATTTTGCAAAGGGAAATGTGTTCAGGTGTTTTATGAAATTTCCACCTGATTCATCCATTAATAAATTAGTTTTTGTATGGAGGTCAATGAGAATGCAGAATTTGGTCAGTCCAAAAATGTATGGGTTTTAAAAATTTGCCATGAGGTTTATTTGATCGAATAGAAGTTTCATAGTACTTAAGTTGTTACGAGTGTAGTGATATTAGTAGGACACAGGACATCCCATCAGCTTTGAGAAAAAAAGTGGGGTCAGAGTTACTACTATTATTATGACTGAGTGGGATCAGAGTTACTACTATTATTATGACTGAGTGGGATCAGAGTTACTGCTATTATTATGACTGAGTGGGGTCAGAGTTACTGCTATTATTATGACTGAGTGGGATCAGAGTTACTACTATTATTATGACTGAGTGGGATCAGAGTTACTACTATTATTATGCCTGAGTGGGATCAGAGTTACTACTATTATTATGACTGAGTGGGATCAGAGTTACTACTATTATTATGACTGAGTGGGGTCAGAGTTACTACTATTATTATGACTGAGTGGGATCAGAGTTACTAATATTATTATGACTGAGTGGGATCAGAGTTACTACTATTATTATGACTGAGTGGGATCAGAGTTACTACTATTATTATGACTGAGTGGGATCAGAGTTACTAATATTATTATGACTGAGTGGGATCAGAGTTACTAATATTATTATGACTGAGTGGGATCAGAGTTACTACTATTATTATGACTGAGTGGGATCAGAGTTACTAATATTATTATGACTGAGTGGGATCAGAGTTACTGCTATTATTATGACTGAGTGGGATCAGAGTTACTACTATTATTATGACTGAGTGGGATCAGAGTTACTACTATTATGACTGAGTGGGATCAGAGTTACTACTATTATTATGACTGAGTGGGATCAGAGTTACTACTATTATTATGACTGAGTGGGATCAGAGTTACTACTATTATTATGACTGAGTGGGATCAGAGTTACTACTATTATTATGACTGAGTGGGATCAGAGTTACTACTATTATTATGACTGAGTGGGATCAGAGTTACTAATATTATTATGACTGAGTGGGATCAGAGTTACTACTATTATTATGACTGAGTGGGATCAGAGTTACTACTATTATTATTACTGAGTGGGGTCAGAGTTACGACTATTATTATGACTTGTGATTTGTGTGAATTAGGTAGTTGTTGGGGAATTGTTAGATTACACGTTAGATATTGCTGCACTGTCGGAACTAGAGGCACAAGGATTTCGCTACACTCACAATAACATCTGCAAACCATGTGTATGTGACCAATTTGATTTGATTCGATTAGAAATCATACAAAAGTGCAATGTGCTCTTATGCAACAGACATCAAGATGTATGTTTATACAGAAATACTAATGTAACATAGGATCCTAAGCCTATCCCTCAGAATGATGGAGTCCAGTAATCATCTGGCAACGACAGACAGGCACAGTTGAAGTCGGAAGTTAACATACACCTTAGCCAAATACATTTAAACTCAGTTTTTCACAATTCCTGACATTTAATCCTGGTAAAAATGCCCTGTCTTAGGTTAGTTAGGATCACCACTTTATTTTAAGAATGTGAAATGTCAGAATAATAGTAGAGAGAATGATTTTTTTCAGCTTTTATTTCTTTCATCACATTCCCAGTGGGTCAGAAGTTTACATACACTCAATTAGAATGATTTTTCCCAGCTTTTATTTCTTTCATCACATTCCCAGTGGGTCAGAAGTTTACATACACTCAATTAATATTTGGTAGCATTGCCTTTAAATGGTTTAACTTGGGTCAAACGTTTTGGGTAGCCTTCCACAAGCTTCCCACAATAAGTTGGGTGAATTTTTTCCCATTCCTCCTGACAGAGCTGGTGTAACGGAGTCAGATGTGTAGACCTCCTTGCTCGCACACGTTTTTTCAGTTCTGCCCACGCATTTTCAAAAGGATTGAGGTCAGGGCTTTGTGATGGCCAATCCAATACCTTGACTTTGTTGTCCTTAAGCCATTTTGCCACAAATTTGGAAATATGCTTGGGGTCATTGTCCATTTGGAAGACCCATTTGCGACCAAGCTTTAACTTCCTGACTGATGTCTTGAGATGTTGCTTCAATATATCCACATACTTTCCTACCTCATGATGAAAAGCTGTAAAATGGCATCAGTTTGACCGATTTTAAGGACATTAAAAGTTGTTAAAACGACCCAACATGCTTTTGATAAAATATCAGTTTGGCTTGGATGTATAGGCTATTGTTGAAATACTATCAGCTTTTTTGATGCTGATAAAGAGAACACATTTACAGAACGTCCCTAACTACACATTCATTCTCTCAATATGCTGAAAGAAAGAAATAATATTTCCACACTCCTGTTAAAATGTACATTTAGTGTATAGTTTTACTGCATGAAAAACACAATTCTGCAGAAGTTAAATTATAGCAGGCAAGGTGAGAGGTTATAGACCTACAGTCAATGTCCAGGTACGCTTCAAAAAATATATAAATAATGAAAGAAAAACCTCAATGTAGCCTATAGATATGAATTGCACAATAATTTAACATTTCTGGATTTTGTATGCATTGTTTTCTCTTTATTCAACCCCTTTCATGACCCTACATGACCCCATGACCCCCCCCCCCTTTGTCAATTTAGTTTATCTGCCTCCTTTACATTTTAGTCATATAGCAGATGCTCTTATCCAGAGTGACTTACAGGAGCAATTAGGGTTAAGTGCCTTGCTCGAGAGCACATTGACAGATTTTTCTCCAAGTCAGCTCTGGGATTTGAATCCGGGACCTTTTGGTTTATACAGGCCTAAAGCTCTTAACCTCTAGGCTACATACCGCCTTACTAGTTTTCATTTGGATGACTTTATTCTGCTACTCTCCTGTTTAGCAGTGAAGGCTGTGGCTCTACAGTCTGTGTGTTGGTTACTGTGAACGTGAATACATTTTGTACTCCGAAAGAACCTGACGAAGCAGATGCGAAACGCGTCGTTCATTCCAAATGTGTACACCGCCATGAAATTAAAAACCACAATTTATATCCATGGTCGGTCGTTGTCATTCAAGTGTGTGGTTTCTCCTTGCGTTTAGGGATACTGAGTTGTTCCTGCTAGAATTAGCACCTTGAAGTTGCATGGCTGTGCATAAAGCTTTGACCTTATTCTTTGTATTTTCTATGTTGCTTTCCTCTGTATTGTAGACGTTCTCGCTAAAATCCCAAATTGGCCTGCATACTACGTTCTTAGAACAAAAGGGATCTTCATTTGTCCCTGTAGGGGCACTCTGAAGAACCCTTTTGGGATCCATGTAGAACCATTTTGGGTTCCTGTTTAGAAACCTCTGTGGAAATGGTTCACCATGAATCCCCAAAAGTTTCTTCAAATGGTGCTCCTACCATTGGGTCCTACAGCAGCCTGGTCTTATAGACTAGACGTAACATAAACATCTAATCAAATCAAATCAAATTGTGATAGTCACATACACAGCAGATGTTAATGCGACTGTCGCGAAATGCTTGTGCTCCTAGTTCTGACAGTGCAGTAATATCTAACAAGCAATCTAACAATTTTGCAACAACTACCTTATACACACAAATGTAAAGGGGTGAATGAGACTATTTACATAAAAATGCAAATCCGGGACACTGAAATTAGTATGATATGTTACGTTTGGTATAGTTACATAAGACAGATGCTGGGTGTTTGGGTGGGCGTATAATGCGAATGTCTAGCAAGCCAAAAGGTTGCGAGTTTGAATCTCGTCACGGACAACTTTAACATTGTAGTTAATTAGAAACGTTTCGACTGCTTGCTACTGTTTAGCAACTTTGCAACTACTTAGCATGTTAGCTAAACATTTTAGATAACCTATCTCCTAAACTTAACCCTAACCTTAATCGTAACCCCTAGCCTACCTAAAATCTACATTTTAAAGAGCTATTTTCATTTAAAAAAACATTGTGCAGAACAGACAGGTTTTAATCACGTCAACGCCATTACATTTTTATCTAATAAAGCATGCATGGACATAGGCTTTACTCACCAACACACACACACACACACCAACACTTTTATCTAGAATTTTTTTATGTTGTGGCTAGGAAGAGAACTGTCAGCTCAGGGATTTGAACCTATGTGTACGTCAATGCAACCTTTCGGTTACTCGTCCAATGCTCTAACCACTAGGCTACGCTGCCACCCCATTTCAGCTAGGTAATAACCGAGTAATAAGATGGTAATAACTATGTATTTACTAGGTAATTAGCTAATAATACTATTACCATTAGTAGTTACCATGTTGTTTAGTCCCCAATCCTTTCCTGACATCGTGTGTTACTTGGAAACGGAGATGGTAGTTTCTATGTACTAACGCTGAGTCAGTGCTGGAAAATGCATCATCACCTGTTTCTCTTCAGTTATAGCGTTATATCCCTTCCCAATAACTAACATAACATAACGGTGACATGCGTCCTTGTATGTGTCATGTCATAAATTACTATGACATGACAAACAGTTAATCTCTTTATTGTCAAAAAAATATAGCCACAAGATATGACTAATGATGGATAGATATGACAAGAGACATTCAGTGAAATGCTGCAACCCCCCCACCACACACACACACACACACACAAACACTATTTTCTTGAGAAAGAAACACAATTTTCTTGAAAGAAACACACAATTAATACATTCGCCACAAATGTACACAGAGTTCAAACCGAAAATGTAGGAAAAGTTAAAGGAGCAATCAGCCTTTGAAACAATAACAAAGTGTACTCCTCACCCGTTTCAGTAGACAGAGCTATTGATTCAAGGACTGACCTTCCATGATATCAATGTTCTAGTTGTCCCTAACGATGAAGTCGGAAGGGGACTGTGGATCAGTCTTCATCAGTCCATCCGTACGTACGTACATTAGTCACATGCGTGAAAATATGTCTTCTCCAGCAGGTGCCGTTTTTGTATGGAGGTCAATAAACAGGTTTTCATTCAACATGTTTATGTGAGTAATGTACAATGGATAAATAATGTCACGACAGGCCTGTTGGAAACAGGAACTTTTGGTAGCTTGTACCGCCAGGGTACGCAAATATTGATATAATAAGCATCATATTGAAGTAAACTTCTAATCAAATCAAAAGAAATTGTATTTGTCAAATGCGTTGAATAGTGTAGACTTTACCGTGAAATGCTTACTTACAAGCCCTTAACCAACAGTGTAGAACTTACCGTGAAATGCTTACTTACAAGCCCTTAACCAACAGTGTAGACTTTACCGTGAAATGCTTACTTACAAGCCCTTAACCAACAGTGTAGAACTTACCGTGAAATGCTTACTTACAAGCCCTTAACCAACAGTGTAGAATTTACCGTGAAATGCTTACTTACAAGCCCTTAACCAACAGTGTAGAACTTACCGTGAAATGCTTACTTACAAGCCCTTAACCAACAGTGTAGACTTTACCGTGAAATGCTTACTTACAAGCCCTTAACCAACAGTGTAGAACTTACCGTGAAATGCTTACTTACAAGCCCTTAACCAACAGTGTAGAATTTACCGTGAAATGCTTACTTACATGCCCTTAACCAACAGTGTAGAACTTACCGTGAAATGCTTACTTACAAGCCCTTAACCAACAGTGTAGACCTTACCGTGAAATGCTTACTTACAAGCCCTTAACCAACAGTGTAGACTTTACCGTGAAATGCTTACTTACAAGCCCTTAACCAACAGGTGTAGACCTCACAGTGAAATGCTTACTGACAAGCCCTTAACCAACAGGTGGAGACCTCACAGTGAAATGCTTACTTACAAGCCCTTAACCAACAGTGTAGAACTTACCGTGAAATGCTTACTGACAAGCCCTTAACCAACAGTGTAGACTTTACCGTGAAATGCTTACTTACAAGCCCTTAACCAACAGTGTAGACCTTACAGTGAAATGCTTACTGACAAGCCCTTAACCAACAGGTGTAGACCTCACAGTGAAATGCTTACTTACAAGCCCTTAACCAACAGTGTAGACTTTACCGTGAAATGCTTACTTACAAGCCCTTAACCAACAGGTGTAGACCTCACAGTGAAATGCTTACTGACAAGCCCTTAACCAACAGGTGTAGACCTCACAGTGAAATGCTTACTTACAAGCCCTTAACCAACAGTGTAGAACTTACTGTGAAATGCTTACTGACAAGCCCTTAACCAACAGTGTAGACTTTACCGTGAAATGCTTACTTACAAGCCCTTAACCAACAGGTGTAGACCTCACAGTGAAATGCTTACTGACAAGCCCTTAACCAACAGGTGGAGACCTCACAGTGAAATGCTTACTTACAAGCCCTTAACCAACAGTGTAGAACTTACCGTGAAATGCTTACTGACAAGCCCTTAACCAACAGTGTAGACCTTACAGTGAAATGCTTACTGACAAGCCCTTAACCAACAGGTGTAGACCTCACAGTGAAATGCTTACTTACAAGCCCTTAACCAACAGTGTAGACTTTACCGTGAAATGCTTACTTACAAGCCCTTAACCAACAGGTGTAGACCTCACAGTGAAATGCTTACTGACAAGCCCTTAACCAACAGGTGTAGACCTCACAGTGAAATGCTTACTTACAAGCCCTTAACCAACAGTGTAGAACTTACTGTGAAATGCTTACTGACAAGCCCTTAACCAACAGTGTAGACTTTACCGTGAAATGCTTACTTACAAGCCCTTAACCAACAGTGTAGACCTTACAGTGAAATGCTTACTGACAAGCCCTTAACCAACAGGTGTAGACCTCACAGTGAAATGCTTACTTACAAGCCCTTAACCAACAGGTGTAGACCTCACAGTGAAATGCTTACTGACAAGCCCTTAACCAACAGGTGTAGACCTCACAGTGAAATGCTTACTTACAAGCCCTTAACCAACAGTGTAGAACTTACCGTGAAATGCTTACTGACAAGCCCTTAACCAACAGTGTAGACTTTACCGTGAAATGCTTACTTACAAGCCCTTAACCAACAGTGTAGACCTTACAGTGAAATGCTTACTGACAAGCCCTTAACCAACAGGTGTAGACCTCACAGTGAAATTCTTACTTACAAGCCCTTAACCAACAGGTGTAGACCTCACAGTGAAATGCTTACTGACAAGCCCTTAACCAACAGGTGTAGACCTCACAGTGAAATGCCTACTTACAAGCCCTTAACCAACAGTGTAGAACTTACCGTGAAATGCTTACTGACAAGCCCTTAACCAACAGTGTAGACTTTACCGTGAAATGCTTACTTACAAGCCCTTAACCAACAGTGTAGACCTCACAGTGAAATGCTTACTTACAAGCCCTTAACCAACAGTGTAGAACTTATACTTGAAATGCTTACTGACAAGCCCTTAACCAACAGTGTAGACTTTACCGTGAAATGCTTACTTACAAGCCCTTAACCAACAGTGTAGACCTCACAGTGAAATGCTTACTTACAAGCCCTTAACCAACAGTGTAGACTTTACCGTGAAATGCTTACTTTACAAGCCCTTAACCAACAAGTGTAGACCTCACAGTGAAATGCTTACTTACAAGCCCTTAACCAACAGTGTAGACCTTACCGTGAAATGCTTACTTACAAGCCCTTAACCAACAGTATACTTTACCGTGAAATGCTTACTTACAAGCCCTTAACCAACAATGTAGACCTTACCGTGAAATGCTTACTTACAAGCCCTTAACCAACAGTGTAGACCTTACAGTGAAATGCTTACTGACAAGCCCTTAACCAACAGGTGTAGACCTCACAGTGAAATGCTTACTTACAAGCCCTTAACCAACAGGTGTAGACCTCACAGTGAAATGCTTACTTACAAGCCCTTAACCAACAGGTGTAGACTTTACCGTGAAATGCTTACTTACAAGCCCTTAACCAACAGTGTAGACTTTACCGTGAAATGCTTACTTACAAGCCCTTAACCAACAGTGTAGACCTCACAGTGAAATGCTTACTTACAAGCCCTTAACCAACAGTGTAGACTTTACCGTGAAATGCTTACTTACATGCCCTTAACCAACAGTGTAGACCTCACAGTGAAATGCTTACTTACAAGCCCTTAACCAACAGGTGTAGACCTCACAGTGAAATGCTTACTTACAAGCCCTTAACCAACAGTGTAGACTTTACCGTGAAATGCTTACTTACAAGCCCTTAACCAACAAGTGTAGACCTCACAGTGAAATGCTTACTTACAAGCCCTTAACCAACAGTGTAGAACTTACCGTGAAATGCTTACTTACAAGCCCTTAACCAACAATGTAGACCTTACCGTGAAATGCTTACTTACAAGCCCTTAACCAACAGTGTAGACCTTACTGTGAAATGCTTACTTACAAGCCCTTAACCAACAGGTGTAGACCTCACAGTGAAATGCTTACTTACAAGCCCTTAACCAACAGTATACTTTACCGTGAAATGCTTACTTACAAGCCCTTAACCAACAGGTGTAGACCTCACAGTGAAATGGTTACTTACAAGCCCTTAACCAACAGGTGTAGACCTCACAGTGAAATGCTTACTTACAAGCCCTTAACCAACAGGTGTAGACCTCACAGTGAAATGCTTACTTACAAGCCCTTAACCAACAGGTGTAGACCTCACAGTGAAATGCTTACTTACAAGCCCTTAACCAACAGTGTAGACTTTACCGTGAAATGCTTACTTACAAGCCCTTAACCAACAATGTAGACCTTACCGTGAAATGCTTACTTACAAGCCCTTAACCAACAATGTAGACCTCACAGTGAAATGCTTACTTACAGGCCCTTAACCAACAGGTGTAGACTTTACCGTGAAATGCTTACTTACAAGCCCTTAACCAACAGTGTAGAACTTACCGTGAAATGCTTACTGACAAGCCCTTAACCAACAGTGTAGACTTTACTGTGAAATGCTTACTTACAAGCCCTTAACCAACAGTGTAGACCTCACAGTGAAATGCTTACTTACAAGCCCTTAACCAACAGTGTAGACTTTACCGTGAAATGCTTACTTACAAGCCCTTAACCAACAGGTGTAGACCTCACAGTGAAATGCTTACTGACAAGCCCTTAACCAACAGGTGTAGACCTCACAGTGAAATGCTTACTTACAAGCCCTTAACCAACAGTGTAGAACTTACCATGAAATGCTTACTGACAAGCCCTTAACCAACAGTGTAGACTTTACCGTGAAATGCTTACTTACATGCCCTTAACCAACAGTGTAGACCTCACAGTGAAATGCTTACTTACAAGCCCTTAACCAACAGTGTAGACTTTACCGTGAAATGCTTACTTACAAGCCCTTAACCAATAAGTGTAGACCTCACAGTGAAATGCTTACTTACAAGCCCTTAACCAACAGTGTAGACCTTACCGTGAAATGCTTACTTACAAGCCCTTAACCAACAGTGTAGACTTTACCGTGAAATGCTTACTTACAAGCCCTTAACCAACAATGTAGACCTTACCGTGAAATGCTTACTTACAAGCCCTTAACCAACAATGTAGACCTTACCGTGAAATGCTTACTTACAAGCCCTTAACCAACAGTGTAGACCTTACTGTGAAATGCTTACTTACAAGCCCTTAACCAACAGGTGTAGACCTCACAGTGAAATGCTTACTTACAAGCCCTTAACCAACAGGTGTAGACCTCACAGTGAAATGCTTACTTACAAACCCTTAACCAACAGGTGTAGACCTCACAGTGAAATGCTTACTTACAAGCCCTTAACCAACAGGTGTAGACCTCACAATGCAGTTCAAGCAATATAATTAACAAAATATTTACTAAATAAACTAAAGTAAAAAATCTAATAAAAATTAACACAAAATAACAATAACGAGGCTATATACAGAGGGTACCGGTACCAAGTCAATGTGTGGGGGTACAGGTTAGTCGAGGTAATGTGTACATGTAGGTAGGAGTAAAGTGACTATGCATAGATAATAAACAGCAAGTAGCAGCAGTGTAAAAACAAAGGGGGGTCAATGTAATAGTCTGGGTAGCCATTTGATTAATTGGTCAGCAGTCTTATGGCTTGAGGGTAGAAGCTGTTGAGAAGCTGTTGACTTTTGGTCCTAGACTTGGCACTCCGGTACAGCTTGCCGTGCGGTAGCAGAGAGAACAGTCGCTGACTTGGGTGACTGGAATCTTTGCACATTTTTTGGGCCTTCCTCTGTCATCGCCTGGTGTAGCGGTCCTGGATAGCAGGAAGCCTGTTCCCAGTGATGTACTGGACCGTACGTAGTAAACTTTGTAGCGCCTTGCGGTCAGATGCCAAGCAGTTGCCATACCAAGCGGTGATGCTCTTAATGGTGCAGCTGTAGAACTTTTTTGAGGATCTGGGGACCCATACCAAATCTTTTCAATCCCCTGAGGGGGAAAAGGTGTTGTCATGCCCTGTCTTGGTGTGTTTGGACAATGATAGTTTGTTGGTGATGTGGACACCAAGGAACTTGAAACTCTCGACCCGCTCCACTACAGCCCTGTTGATGTTAATGGGGGCCTGTTTGGTCCTCCTTTTCCTATGGTCCATGATCAGCTCCTCTAGTAGGCTAATTAGTGGTGAGGTGGGTTGAAAACTGTAAATATATATATATATATATCTATAATCTAGTAAATAAATAAAAGCACTTCATGATGACAGAAGTGAGTGCTATGGGGCGATAGTCATTTAGTCCAGTTACCTTCACTTTCTTGGGTACAGGAACAATGGTGGACATCTTGAAGCAAGTGGGGACAGCACACTGGGATAGGGAGAGATTTAATATATCCGTAAACACTCCAGCCAGCTGGTCTGCGCATGCTTTCAGGACACGGCTAGGGATGCCGTTTGGGCCGGCAGCCTTGCGGAGGTTAACACACTTAAATGTCTTACTCACATTGCCGGCAACAGAGAACAAGGTGTCGGTGGCACTATGTTATCCTAAAATGGGCGAAGAAGGTGTTTAGCCTGTCTGAAGGTGTTTAGCTTGTCCGGAAGCAAGATGTTGGTGTAATCTGTGATTGTCTGGGAGCAAGACATTGGTGTAATCCGTGATTGTCTGGAGTTCCTGCCACATACGTCTCCTGTCTGAGCTGTTGAATTGTGACTCCACTTTGTCTCTGTACTGACGCTTTGCCTGTTGGATTGCCTTTAATCGTCACAGTGGGAACAACATCCCCTATACACGGCCCGATGAACTCAGTCACCAATGTCAATGTGTACGTCAATGTTATTCTCAGAGGCAAAGGTTTATGGTTGAAGGTGTTTCACAAATGCAGTGAGCTTTCAGACCCCCCCCCCCCCCCCTGCTATTGTTATTATTTAAAGCGTATAGCGACACATTGAACTACTTTTTAAAGCTGCCCAGCAACTTTTGGTTGCGTTAGCGAATTCCCTGTTTGAGTGTGTGTGCCCTCTCTCCGAGGCTCCGGGTAGGGGACCATTTTTGATACATGCGGGAAACTGTTGATTGTGAAAAACCAACCAGCGGTGTAGTTCTTGACACAAACCGGTGCACCTGGCACCTACTATCATACCCCCGTTCAAAGGCACTTCAATATTTTGTCTTTCCCATTCACCCTCTGAATGGCACATATACACAATCCATGTCTCAATTGTCTCAAGGCTTAAAATTCCTTCTTTAACTTGTCTCTTCCCCTTCATCTAAATTGATTGAAGTGGATTTAACAAGTGACATCAATAAGGGATCATAACTTTCACCTGGTTTCACCTGGTCAGTTTATGTCATGGAAAGAGCAGGTTTCCTTAATGCTATGCATGACCTGCCCAATTGTTGCCCTCGTCCCGCATTGGGGCTTTTTAGATGTGGTCACATTAGCTGTAAATCCAGCACATATTGAATGTTGAAATTGCTGAAAGATACTGCATGGTTGATTTCTGTATGACGTTTAGGCCTACCAGTGCTGTAGTCAAGTGGAGCTGTTTTGTTAAAAGCTCATTTTGTCCTTTGCCTAATCGTCATGATGAAGCAGTTTAGAACACCTTTCATTGAGCTGCTACAGAACTAATGAATTATGGGATCTGATGAGAAGTATTGATTTTGATGTATGTATAAATGCCAAGAATGTCTTTCATGGTGTCTTCCATACAGACATGGATGACAATACTAAAGATCTATGGTGGGCAATTGTAACGAGATCCGTCTTCCTCTGACGAGGAGTATGAAGGATCGGACCAATATGCAGCGTGGTACGTGTCCATGTTGATATTTATTAATACTGAACACAAAAAACCAAAATAACAAGGAGAACGAACGAAAAAGTTCTGTCTGGTGAAGTCACAGAGACAGAAAACATTCACCCACAACTAAAATGGGGAAAACAGGCTACCTAAGTATGATTCTCAATCAGAAACAACGAACGACACCTGCCTCTGATTGAGAACCATACCAGGCCAGACACATAAATACTACATAGAAAAAATAACATAGACTACCCACCCCAACTCACGCCCTGACCAAACTAACACAAAGACATAATAAAGGAACTAAGGTCAGAACATGACAGCAATAATGTGCATTGTGAACAATAAGTTGGAAGACAAGATGTTTGACTATAAAACAACTTTTTGAAGAAAGCTGGACTCCAAGAAACAGATGTCCTACAAAAACTTCCATGGACACTATTAAATATGTACACCATGTTATTATGTGGACTAAAAATGAACCCTTTTATTGATGTGAAAGCTGATTTGTGTATATATATATATATATGATCTAACCTATTATAATGGAAAAATGTGAAAAACTTCAATAAAGATTATTTTAAAGAGGCTGGTACTGAGACTGGAAGGCAGTCGGGAGTAGTCAAGACCAGGTGGGAGCAATCTAGTCAATGAGAGGAAACAGGCGCAATGTCACTGAATGTCACCTGTGTTATCCATCATTAGTCATATCTTGTGGACCTCTTTTTTTGTCAATAAAGAACTGAACTGGGCTTTGTTTGTCATGTCATAGCAATTTAATGCCACCTACAAGGACATATGTCACTGTTATGTTAGTTATGGGGAAGGGAGGTTTCCAGGTAACACACCATGGGATGTTTGGGATGTCAGGAAAGGATTGGGGGTTAAACAAGCATCAGCTGTCACAGCAGCTTACCGATCATTGCACCGGTACACAGCCCATCTGTAAATAGCCCACCCATCTACCCTATCCCCATATTGTTATTTCTTTTTTTGCTCCTTTGCACCCCAGTATCTCTACTTGCACATTCATCTTCTGCACATCTATCACTCCAGTGTTAAATTGCTAAATAGTAATTATTTCACTACTATGGCCTGATTATTGCCTTACCTCCCTAATCTTACTACATTTGCACACACTGTATATGTCATGCCCTGACCATAGAGAGCCCTTGTTTCTCTATGGTGTAGTAGGTCAGGGCGTGACTGGGGGGTATTCTAGTTTATTTTTCTATGTTGGTGATTTGTATGATTCCCAATTAGAGGCAGCTGGTAATAGCTGTCTCTAATTGGGGATCATATTTAGGTAGCATTTTTCCCACCTGTGTTTGTGGGATAATATTTTGTGTTTGTGCACCACGTCATCACGTTTCGTTAGTTTATTGTTTTTGTTTTTCAAGTTTCACTTTAAATAAATATGTGGAACTCAATTTCCGCTGCGCCTTGGTCCGTCTCTCCTCACGTACGTGAAATTGTATAGATTTTTTCTATTGTGTTATTGACTGGACGTTTGTTTATCCCTTGTGTAACTCTGTGTTGTTTGTGTCGAACCGCTTTGCTTTATCTTGGCCAGGTCACAGTTGTAAATGAGAACTTGTTCTCAACTGCCCTACCTGGTTAAATAAAGGTGAAATAAAAATAAAAACAATTCTGGGAGATATGAAGAAACTACAGTTTTATAACAAGAGTGAGGTACCTGCTAGGCTGCACTTCATGTGATGTAAACCAGAGTTGAATCAGCAGGGCTTGTGGAGGTTGTGATAATGCTTCAAGCCACCCTCTTCAGGAATGGAGGAAGCAACGTGATGGCATGTTGAAGCAGGCAACGGGGTTTGTGGGGCTTTTGACAATGATGCTTCAAGCCACCCTCTTCAGGAATGGAGGAAGCAGTGTGATGCCATGTTGAAGCAGGCAAATCAGCTGTTTGTGGAGTTTATGATGAGGAGGCTTAAATCCATGTAATTTGTGAATACCATTGAAATCTGAAATCAGAACAGAAATATCTACTGTCATTCAAGAGGTATCACTGTTTCAGTAACTGCATGAGCTACTTTCATGAAGATAACTTCCCACTGTTGAATTAAATGGTGTTAAACATCCAGAAATGTCAAATTATAACACTTCCAGGGGTGAAAGTAAGGCGTTAAGGTCCGGTATGCATACCGGAAAAATAAATAGTTGGGGTGCGCCGTACAGTCAGACAATTGAACGAATGGACTTGAAAACCGGTGGTATAGCCTACGCTCCAAAATGTGATGTTATTCTACGAGAACATTGACATTTTTCTTTTCAAGGCAGAGATGAGTGGCCTAGATGTGCGCGGACAGCAGTGGAGGCATTAATTCTGGCCTAATTGACAACTGCCAAATGTCATTAACTTTTTGGTGTTTTGTGTAACAAATGTATCTTCCCATTCACCACAAGGCTGGAAATACATGTATGTTGGTAGTGGATGAATGTGTGCAGGTAGCCTAGTAAAGGAGACCTTTGAGGTGATTGTTTGACATGTGTGTGCACACATAGGAGATCCCATACCAGGAAGTAATGCATTCTACTTTCACCCCTGATCACTTCATAATTAAATGAGACAATTAGAAAACAATGAGACTTTTGACACACGTAAATCAAGTCTTATTTGCATGTGCTCCAATGTTAACATTGTTGTTGGTTGCCCAGTCATTGAGGTTATTCACTAATCACAAAGTAGCATGACATGACAAAAAACAGAGAGAGTTTTGCATAGCAGTCAGGGCAAATACGGTATATACTGTAGCAGCATTAAGGTGCATCAGTAAGGCTGAGTGACACTGAGGATTGAGTGACATTAAAACAAAATATGAGGCAAGTGACATGTCATGTTGGTACAAGTGAATGTTAAATGGGCATAGGTGTAGGTATACTGGTATTATTCAGTATGAGAACATCAGCCCCAAAATATCCTACCACTCCTGTTCCCCAAGGATGTGTCACTAATTATGTGTTACTGAGCAACAGTTAAGTTTCTCCTGGGTATTATCCCAGTATCTGTCACTCCCAGCGTGTGTGTGTGTGTGTGTGTGTGTGTGTGTGTGTGTGTGTGTGTGTGTGTGTGTGTGTGTGTGTGTGTGTGTGTGTGTGTGTGTGTGTGTGTGTGTGTGTGTGTGTGTGTGTGTGTGTGTGTAACTGGGCCTATATAAGATGACAGAGGACGGGACTAGAATGTGGAGATCAACTGGAGGTGAAGATTAAGACTGGACTAGTCTGCTGTACTATACATCTCTGGTAAGACTTCTCTGTCTAAACACTGCAAGTAGCTTTTGTGTGTAGTTGTATTATTTTATCGATTATATATATATGATATTGTTATAAAACCCTTTGACAATCTGTCTTTGAAAAAATGGCTATATAAATAAATGTGATTGATTGTTGTGTAATAGAATGATACAGGTGACCTATATTCAAATCAGTCTAGAGTCTTTGGCTTCTAGTTCTGAAGTCACATTGATAGATATGTTTAGGACATATTAATATATATTAGAATGTCTTTGGGTTTCAACTGAGTACTATAAGTCCTTGGACACAAATGTGATAATTTAGGGTAATTGTCAATCACAGTAATGTTATTATTATTAATGAGTTTTCTGACCCTATGACATGGATACAAACAAAGGGATTGGTTTGTGTTTAAAGGATCTGTTTAGTTGACTCAGTGAGAACAATGTTGCAACCAAGAAATACTCCTAAGGTAAGAAACTCATCTTCACAATATAGAATAGGACATTTGTCTGAAAGAAACCACACAATATTATAAAATATCTTATTGATAACCTACATGACGAACAACAGATCCTAGGAACAGTTCACAAAGGGACTTTATAATTGAGAAAGGAGTATCCCTTAGCCAGATAACATTCGCTATAAATCATTGTTCATTTTGGTCCCTAAGACGAGGTTCTAATCTCATTCCTGGTACTTCATAGCACAAAACCATAATCACCCAAAGACATTGTGAATCTCCTCTGTCAGTGCTATCTCATAGAGGCCCATCCTCAGTAGAACACACCCACAATAGTTAACAGAATACTCTATTCTGTCGAATAAAACAACCATTAAAATGCAATACAAGCATTATAACATCATCTTGCAATTTTCCATGACAACTCTTGGCATTCTCTCAACGTGCTTCATGAGGTGGCCTGGAATGCATTTCAATTTCATTTCAATTTTTTTCCTTCTTAATTTGTTTGTTTGAGCCAATCAGTTCAAATCCAATCAAATGTATTTGTCACATACACATGGTTAGCAGATGTTAATGTGAGTGTAGCGTAATGCTTGTGCTTCTAGTTCCGACCATGCAGTAATATCTAACAAGTAATCTAACCTAACAATTTCACAACAACTACCCAACTACTACACACAAATATAAAGGAATGAATACGAATATGTACATAAAAATATATGAATGAGTGATGCGCGAACGGCATAGGCAAGATGCAGTAGATGGTATAGAGTACAGTATATACATATGAGATGAGTAATGTAGGGTATGAAAACATATCAAGTGGCATTGTTTAAAACTTCTTCGGGATGAGACGGGCTGAAGTCCCGTTAATGGGATCGATTTGACAACAGCCAGTGAAAGTGCAGGGCGACAAATTCAAACAACAGAAATCTCATAATTAAAATTCCTCAAACATACAAGTATTTTACACCATTTTAAAGATACACTTGTTGTTAATCCCACCAAAGTGTCCAATTTCAAAAAGGTTTTACGACGAAAGCATACCATGCGATTATGTTAGGTCAGTGCCTAGTCACATAAAAACACAGCCATTTTTCCAGCCAAATAGAGGAGTCACAAAAACAGATATAGAGATACAATTAATCACTAACCTTTGATGATCTTCATCAGATGGCACTCATAGGACTTCATGTTACACAATACATGTATCTTTTGTTCGATAAAGTTCATATTTATATCCAAAAATCTAAGTTTACATCGGCGCATTATGTTCAGTAATGTTTAGCTTCCGAAACATCCGGTGTTTTTGCAGAGAGCTACATCAATTTACAAAAATACTCATCATAAATGATGATGAAAATACAAGTGTTATGCATGGAATTAAATATATACTTCTCCTTAATGCAACCGCTGTGTCAGACTTTAAAAAAGCTGTACAGCGAAAGCACACCATGGAATAATCTGAGTACAGCGCTCAGAGACCAAAACAAGCCATACAGATTCCCGCCATTTTATGGAGTCAACAGAAGTCAGAAATAGCATTATAAATATTCACTTATCTTTTTTTACATTTTTAATTTTACCTTTATTTAACTAGGCAAGTAAGTTAATAAGAACAAATTCTTCTTTTCAAAGATGGCCTAGGAACAGTGGGTTAACTGCCTGTTCAAGGGGAAGAACGAAAGATTTGTACCTTGTCAGCTCAGGGATTTGAAAATGCAACCTTTCGGTTACTAGTCCAACACTCTAACCACTAGGCTACCCTGCCGCCCCTTTGATGATATTCATCGGAATGCACTACCACTAACTGGAATCCCAGTTCCACAATAAATGTTTCTTTTGTTCGATAAAGTCCATCATTTATGTCCAAATCCCTCCTTTTTGTTTTCACGTTTAGTTCACAAATCCAAATTCACAAGGCGCGAGCACTAGGTCCAGACGAAAAGTCAAAACAGTTCCATTGCAGTTCGTAGAAACATGTCAAACGATGTATAGAATCAATCTTTAGGATGTTTTTTATCATAAATCTTCAATAATGTTCCAATCGGACAATTCCTTTGTCTTTAGAAATGAAAGGGAACACAGTTCGCTCTCATGGCCACGCGCGTGACTTAGCTCATGGCATTCTGCCAGACCCCGTAGTCAAACAGCTCTTATTCACTCCCCCTTCACAGTGGAGCCCGAAACAAAGTTCTAAAGACTGTTAACATCTAGTGGAAGCCTTAGGAAGTGCAATCGGACCAAATTTACACTGTATTTTGGATAGGCAAAGACTTGAAAACCTACAAACCTCAGATTTCCCACTTCCTGGTTGGATTTCTTCTCAGGTTTTTGCCTGCCATATGAGTTCTGTTATATTCACAGACATCATTCAAACAGATTTAGAAACTTCAGAGTGTTTTCTATCCAAATCTACTATATTATGCATATCTTAGATTCTGGGCCTGAGTAGCAGGAAGTTTACTCTGGGCACATTATTCGTCCAAGCTACTCACTACTGCCCCCCAGCCATAAGAAGTTAAAGTGGCTAGTGATACATTACATCAAGTTGGCAAGATGCAGTAGATGGTATAGCGTACAGTATATACATATGAGATGAGTAATGTAGGGTATGTAAGCATTATATAAAGTGGCTAGTGATAAATTGATTACATAAATGTTTCCATTACTAAAGGGGCTAGAGTTGAGTCAGTATGTTGGCAGCAGCCACTCAATGTTAGTGATGGCTGTTTAACAGTCTGATGGCCTTGAGATGGAAGCTGTTTTTCAGTCTCTCAGTCCCTGCTTTGATGCACCTGTACTGACCTCGCCTTCTGGATGATAGCGGGGTGAAAAGGCAGTGGCTCGGGTGGTTGTTGTCCTTGATGATCTTTTTGGCCTTCCTGTGACATTGGGTGGTGTAGGTGTCCTGGAGGGCAGGTAGTTTGCACCCGGTGATGCGTTGTGCAGACCTCACTACCCTCTGGAGAGCCTTAGGGTTATGGGAGGAGCAGCTTCCGTACCAGGCGGTGATACAGCCTGACAGGATGCTCTCGATTGTGCATCTGTAAAAGTTTGTGAGGTTTTTTGGTGACAAGCCGAATTTCTTCAGCCTCCTGAGGTTGAAGAGGCGCTGCTGCTCCTTCTTCACAATGCTGTCTGTGTGGGTGGACCATTTCAGTTTGTCCGTGATGTGTACGCCGAGAAACTTAAAACTTTCCACCCTCTCCACTGCTGTTGCCTGAAGTTCACGATCATCTCCTTTGTTTTGTTGACATTGAGTGTGAGGTTATTTTCTTGACACCACACTCCGAGGGCCCTCACCTCCTCCCTGTAGGCCGTATCATCGTTGTCGGTAATCACGCCTACCATTATAGTCAGTTGTGTTGTGACAAAGTAGGGGTGGTATACAGAAGATAACCCTATTTGGCAAAAGACAGAGTCCATATAATGGCAAGTACAGCTCAAAAAAACTAAGAGTAATGACAGTCCATCATTACTTTAAGACATGAAGGTCAGTCAATTTGTAAAATGTCAAGAACTTTTAAAGTTTCTTCAAGTGCAGTCGCGAAAACCACCCATCGCTATGATGAAACTGGCTCTCATGAGGACGGCCACAGAAAAGGAAGACCCAGAGTTACCTCTGTTGTAGAGGATAAGTTCATTAGAGTTAACTGCACCTCAGATTGCAGCCCAAATAAATGCTTCACAGAGTTCAAGTAAGAGACACATCTCAACATCAACTGTTCAGAGGAGACTACTTGATTTCGGCCAGTTCATGGTCGAATTGCTGCAAAGAAACCACTACTAAAGGACACCAACAAGAAGAAGAGATTGCTTGGGCCAAGAAACACGAGCAATAGACATTAGACCGGTGGAAATCTGTCCTTTGGTCTGATGAGATTATTGGTTCTAACCGCCGTGTCTTTGTGAGACGCAGAGTAGGTGATCAGATCCCCGGATGTGTGATTCCCACCGTGAAGCATGGAGGAGGAGTTTGAGGGTGCTTTCCTGGTGAACACTGTCTGTGATTTAATTAGAATTCATGGCACACTTAACCAGCATGGCTACCACAGCATTCTGCAGCGATACGCCATCACATCTGGTTTGCTCTGAGTGGGACAATAATTTGTTTATCAACTGGACAATGACCCAACACACCTCCAGGCTGTGTAAGGGCTATTTGACCAAGAAGGAGAGTGATGGAGTGCTGCATCGGATGACCGGGCCTCCACAACCACCCAACCTTAACTCAATAGAGATGGTTTGGGATGAGTTGGACTGCAGAGTGAAGGACAAGCAGGCAATAAGTGCTCAGCATATGTGGGAACTCCTTCAAGACTGCTGGAAAATCATTCCTGGTGAAGCTTTGAGAGAATGCCAAGAGTGTGCAAATCTGTCACCAAGGCAAAGGGTGGCTACTTTGAAGAATCTAAAATATAATTTGATTTGTTTAACTATTTTTTGGTTATTACATAATTCTATATGAGTTATTTCATAGTTAAATGTCTTCACTATTATTCCACAATGTAGAAAATAGTAAAAGTAAAGAAAAACCCTTGAATGAGGAGGTGTGTCCAAACTTTTGACTGGTACTGTATAGTGTACACACTCATAAGAAATTCATCAGAATATGAGGATGACATTTGTATGTAACACCACACCGTACTGTAATACATAGCTATGAATACGCATCCAGAATTAAGGAATAAAATACACTTTCCTGACAAAGTAAGAGTATAAGATATCAGAATCAACTAACTTTTCATTGAAATACAATGTTACTTTAGAAGTGTTATGGCTCAGTTAAACCAAACTGTATCGTCTTTTTTTCTGTCTCTCGTTCATTCTGTCAGACTGTGCGTCTGTCTGACTCCATCAATGATGAAGAGATAAAGTATGTGAAGGAGAGGAAGACTCTGATTAAGAAGTGGCTGAAAGCTCAGGGTTTCAACTGTGAACTGGTGGGTTGTCCTGTCTTCTCTATCTTTTAATCACTCTCTCACACATCTCTCCAACTACATATGGAGCCCACTCCCATGTCTCCAGCTACCAGTTGTTAGCCCTGCCCCCTCCCTTATCCTTATATAACACACTGTATGATGGGATACTGATGTAAAATCCTTTAGATTTGATCTCTCTCAGTCTCTCTCTCTCTCTGTCTTTCGTTCTCTCTATATCTCTCTCTTTATTCCTCTCTTTCTGTCTCTCTCTCCCCATCTCTCAGGAGGATGTTCCTAACATAGCGTTGCTGGGGTCAGGTGGAGGAGAGAGGGCAGCAGTGGGCATGCTGGGATCTCTGCATCAGCTGGAACAGGACAACCTGCTGGGCAGCCTCCTCTATATGTGTGGGGTGTCTGGCACCACCTGGTATACACACACACACACACACACACACTTATTTACTATTGTTCTTAGCAGGAAAGTTCATTTTGAATATGCTAGGTATCTTGCTCTCTCCTTCACTCACTCACTCTCACACACACACACACACACACACACACACACACACACACACACACACACACACACACACACACACACACACACACACACACACACACACACACACACACACACACACACACACACACACACACACACACAGGTGCATGTCATCCCTGTACAGCGATCCAGCCTCGTCATTAAGTAAGCGTTGTGATGAAATGATAAAGAAGCTGAGGGGTCCTAAAGTGAACTTGAGCAAAGCTGTTGAGTGGCTGAAATTGAGGAAAGAAGAAAACCAGGACTTCAACCTCACTGACTTCTGGGGCGCCTTCACTGCCTCCTATTTCATGAAAGAGGTCAGTGTATAGTTGTGTTTGTGTGTTTGCGTGTGTGTCTGTCTGTCTGCCAGTGTGTGTATTTGTGTGTCTGCCTCTGTTGGGCTAATTATCCCCCCATCATCTCTTCACCACGGTTGTTCTCTCTTTCCCCCTCCCCCATCTCCCCCCATCTCTCCACTCCCATCTCTTCCCCCTTGTTCTCTCTCTCCTGTATCAGATGCACACCCGCTGTCTCTCTGAAGATGCTAACATCATCAACCCCTACCCCATCTACAGCGCCATAGAACTAGACTGCCGCAAACAGGATGACACTAAAGGTGACTTATGCAGGGTTCATGCAAACTCGGAAATTCAGAACTTTCTTAGTGTCCTAGTTCCGAGTGCATAGTGAACGCAGCATCAATCAATCAAATGTAATTGCATTACATTTTTAACAAAGACAATTGTCTCACAGTGCAAGAACAATATAAATAATATAAACAACTCATGCAATATGAACCATATGAACTAACACTCATCTGTAGACACCCAAAAAGCAAGCCAGGCATTAGTCCCAGTCGGGCTACATAGCGAATAGTTTGTCATTTCAGACAAAGCAATTAATGTACATTTCTGTAATTTACCAATTTTCTGTAGGGGTGTGGTTTGAGATGACCCCCTACGAGAGTGGCTTCTCCGGATTGGGCGCTTTCATCCCCACTTCCTGTCTTGGGAGCAAGTTTGAAGGTGGAGCTCTGAGAGAGAAGAGGAAGGAAATGGACATGGTTCTGCTGCAAGGTGGGGAACCCACAGACACACACATGTACAAGCAAACGTGTGCACACACCCACACATCAATTTATTGTTGTTTGTTTGTTGTTGCTGGGCAGGTATCTGTGGGAGTGCCTTTGCAGACAAGCAGATAAACAATGATGAGGTAGTAAAAAGGATCTGGAGCTTGTTTGGAGGTAAGCTACTGTACAGCGTGCTAATTAGCCTGCTAGTTGTTAAGTGATAATGCCAGTGAAGCCGGTGTTTGGAGGATATTTTGGCACAGGAGTTGTTAGGCTCGAGACAAAGCCGAGGGTCGGCAAACTGTGCCAATATATCCTCCAAACAACGGCTTCGAGGACTAAATCACTTTTATACAATGGGCTAGCTACATATTCAAATAATGATTGACATATTTTTATTAAAAACATTTTGATGAATTTATTAATACTATTTCATCCTTCCACAAGATATAGTCGCAACACAAATCTAGGGTTGCTACCCAAGCCGGCTGGTCGGTTAAGTTGTTAGAGATGTGATCCAGTCGTTCAGTCTTTTTGTTCTGTATCTATTGGCGTGACCCAGTCGTTTGTTCTAAATGTTCCTTTGCCATACTGGCTGTGATCAGCTTTAATATTGCAGGTAGATTATAGCTTCCATCAATGTAATTGTCTTCATCGCTTCCAATCCCCCATATATTTTTTGAAAATATACAAATATGCATACATACAGTGGGGAGAACAGAACCTTTATAAAATGTATACATTTCCTTTATTACCCTCCAACCCTAACACCCCTCCCCCAATTGGAGCAAACTAGTGAACAACAACGCTAAGGCCTGTATTTCCAGCTTATACATACTATATACATTTTATGGACAGTCTATTTTACAATAGTTATATATATATTCTTTTGTTTTTACTCCTGTCCTTCCTCTACTCTCAACCTCTCCCATCTATTTCTGATGTCCATCCGGTTTGATTTCTAATTGCCATATCTTTCAAACTACTTTTTCAAAACAGTTCATAACCTGTATACGTTTTACGGGCACAGTATGTTTTACATTAGTTATCTTGTTGTTATTAGTTGTTATTAGTCCCAATCTTCAGTTCCATTTAACCCCTTCCATCTATCTCTTAACACCATCCATTGGATTTCTATTTGCCATATATTTTTCTACTGTGTTGTGATCTTTCACAAAAGTTCTGAACCTTTCTATTCTCATTGTTTTTACAGATTGTACATTTAAAATAAACTCTTTTGTTAAACGTATTATTATATTATTGATCAATTGACTATGACTTTTCAGATCGCCCAGTAGTGCCATCTGCAGGGTTTGGTCCAGGTAAATATTGCAATTCTTCAACCATTCCTGGACCTGTGACCTTATGGACAGTACCAAAACAAATGATCCAATGATTCCTCGTCTTCATGGCAATATCTGCATTGCTGGGAAGGTTGTATCCCCCATATAAATAACATTCTATTGGTTGCGAGAATTAGTATAATCATTTAAATTGAAAAGTTTTGAATCTGGCGTCATTTTGCGTATCAGTTCAAAAACCATGTGCCATGGAATCGGTCAACTATTTCGCAATCTATATGGCACAGCGGTAAATTTTTTGGTCCTTAAATGAAACTTGCTTGCTAACTAGCCAATTGCGGCTAATTACAGTCACGGCAAAAAGCCAGAATAACCGCAATGTACCCGCATTTGCATTTGTTTAATTAAGCTGTTTTCTAGTGACATTATTTGAGTACATCCATAACAGTGGGCTAATGAGGCGCAATTTTGCATGGCATAGAAATTTGCTCACGTGTCAAGGAGATCGAATTGGTAAATTGAAACAATGTTGCAAATGTCAGAGATAGACAGCAAAGTTTATACAAATCTCTGCTGTTGAAAACTAAATGTTAGTCTAAAAGAAATGTAAGATTATGACTAGATGCTTTTATAGTAGAGATCAAGTTTATAAATTGCCTGGCTGGGCTGATGAGACAGAGAATTACGTAGTCAGATGGAACAGAGTAAACAGCTATTTTAATGTCATAGATTTAGCCGTGGAATCGACACCGGCTGGAAACTGGTTTTATCCAATCAGCATTCAGGATTAGACCCACCCGTTGTATTATAGACAATAAACTACGGGACAATAGCAGACAAACTACAAGACAACACTAGACATTAAACAGGTGGGTCTAATCCTGAATGCTGATTGGTTAAAACCACATTCCAGCTGGTGTGGGGAGGTAAATTGACCAGAGGAGGCTGTTGGGAGAAGCTATAGGAGGTCAGGCTCATTGTAATAGCTGGAAAGGAATTGGCCAAGAGGATATCCTCAAGGTCCGAGGGCGGGACTTGAGATATAGATGTCTCAGACAGGGTTACCTCATCATGAGAGGAGATTGTGTTTCCAAATCACCTCCACTACACCTGACCAACCTGCTTTGTTCTGCAGGGTACGAGAGCAGTAAGGTGGTGGAAGAGAAGGTGTGTGAGTGTATGCCCTCCCGAGTGGTGAAGTGTGTGTCTGAGCTAATCAAGTACGCTGATGACCCAGATCCACTGAAGACAAAGGAAGTCATCACCACACTGGGACAGCTACTGAAGGGTGAGAGAGAGAGAGAGAGAGAGAGAGAGAGAGAGAGAGAGAGAGAGAGAGAGAGAATTATCATGAACTGTGTGATAATGTGTATAATGTCTCTAGGTCTTGTGAGCAGTAAGGGCGAGATGCTGTGGAACATGGACCCTGAGAACTGGAAGAGAACCAGCCTGGTGGAGAGAAAGAAGTTCATAGAGACAGTCAGTCTGGAGCTCATCCTCTCCTCAGACAGCTGGGCAAAAGACTGGAAGGACAAACGCTACACCTGCAACGGTAACGAGACAACTGCTCTGTCCACAGACACCACACAAAAATAACAAACAAAATAACCATGCCCAACGTATTTCAAAGTGGAACATGTCACTAAGCCTAACAAGGGAAAAGAAAGGCTACAGCTCTGGGTAGCAAGTGACACTACCCTACCCAAATCTCTCATTGGAGGTACACAGCAGATTGAACTCTGCTCCTCGAACCATTATCTCAACAGTGAGAGGAGCAAGAATTCCCAGCCTGTGCAGGGGCCTGGAAATGAATCAATGTTACTCCAACGCAGCACATAACCAATTATCCACCGCAGCGGCAAGTTTAACAAACAAAGGCAACCAACACTGGGCACACAGCACAACTCAAAACAGCTGTACCAAAAGCTGCAAACAAGCAGCTACAGAGTTTATCAAACACTAACTCCACATTTTCTCCCAAACAAAATACACTTACCAGTTAGCTTAACGAGACTAGAATTAGGCCTACTGGCATACTTTTCCATGCAACGCACCATTTGATGACGTCACAGGACAACCAAAATCACTGATACTTCTCTAAGGCACTATACCAAACACTTATAAGACTATGCAGCGAATACCAACTAAAGCGCATCCCAATTAGCATTAATCCCTTATAATGCAACAAAATACTATACGCAAAAATGTCTAGGAACCAACCATATAATCCCAGATGAGCCATCACTTGTCATGAACTGGCTCGTATCCCGTAACAAAAAGGGAGACAATGCAGAGATCATGGAATACAAAAATATATTTATTAACTGAGGTAAACTAGGGGAGGCTGGTGGAGGGAGAAATCAGAGGACAGGTTATTGTACTGCTTGGGAATGGCATCATGAACGGTATCAAACACATATCAAACACGTGTTTGGTACGATTTCTCATTCCGTTCTATCCATTGCAGTGAACCCATGATCCGATTTCTCCCACCACCAGCCCCCTGTGGTTCAGCATCATGTCCAGCCGCTCAGTCACTAAAAGAATACGTGTTCCTGCTGTAGGGGATAGTGGTTACTGGCTAAGTGTGTGTGCACGCACATATCAGACAATAGTAACCAGCAGAGGGATAGAAATGGAAGATTGGCTTGCAAGGTGGTAGATTGGGGTTGGTGAGCGGGCGTCCAACAATGACATGCAACCTGAATGTCAGGAGTTCAAATCAGTTTCTGGTCCATCTTGACAAAAGTACTTTAAGTGTATTTGTTTTCTAATTATTGTTGCTAATGCACATTTTTGACAGTACTTTCCATTGACAATTTACCCTTATCCAAGCCACTCCAAGTTAATGGCTAATCCTAATCCTAACCACTCAAAGTTAACGCCTAACCTTAACTAGTGATGTTAGGTTTGATACTGGAGCTCTGAGGCATGTGTCGAAGTCTCTAAGCAGCTAACTTTGAAGCAGTGTGCCGATGTGTGTATTATTTTATCAAAAGTACAACATCAATGACGTCTGAAGCTTCATTTTTATCACATGCTTTTTCAAACCGTGTGATACATGCCAGACCATGAGGTCATCTTTGTCTTATTTGTCTTTGTCTTCATCTTTGCAGATGAAGCGATATCCAGGGAGTCGATGAGAACATCGAAAAAGCCAGACAAAGTGCCAATAACAAACTTCTGGCTCTCCGATGGTAATGTTTTTTTTTCCTTAAATCAAATCAAACTTTATTTGCCACATGTGCCGAATACAAGTTGTGTAGACTTTACCATGAAATGCTTACTTACAAGCCCTTAACCCTTAACCAACAATGCAGTTCAAGAAAAAAAACGTACCTTTACCTTTCTATCCAGTATGTACTTACCTTTCTATCCAGTATGTACTTACCTTTACCTTTCTATCCAGTATGTACTTACCTTTCTATCCAGTATGTACTTACCTTTACTTTTATATCCAGTATGTACTTACCTTTACCTTTCTATCCAGTATGTACTTACCTTTACCTTTCTATCCAGTATGTACTTACCTTTACCTTTCTATCCAGTATGTACTTACCTTTACCTTTCTATCCAGTATGTACTTACCTTTACCTTTCTATCCAGTATGTACTTACCTTTACCTTTCTATCCAGTATGTACTTACCTTTACCTTTCTATCCAGTATGTACTTACCTTTACCTTTCTATCCAGTATGTACTTACCTTTACCTTTCTATCCAGTATGTACTTACCTTTACCTTTCTATTTACTTTCTATTCAGTATGATTACAACGGAAGGTGTGTGTTATTCCAGTAAAGGAAGGATACAGAACAGACTATATACTCTCTCCATCACTGAGATTATTTTTGACCAGTTGATATTAATTATTTGAAATTGGTGTGTGTGTCTCCCCCAGGGTTGTGGATTGTGCAGAACATTTTCCCTCTGGTCCAAAAATGGGAATGGGGAACCACGTCCAACTTCCTCTTCAAGATCGACGGTACAGTAACATCAGACCTCTTCCTAACTTGATAGCATAACTAGTATCAGTCATCAGGATCTTATGTTTCCCTCCAAAATAGCAGCTTTCTTGGTTGGTTATCTCTTTCTCTCTCTACCCTCTCTCCTCTCGCTTCTCGCTCCCCCTCTCTCTGGACCCCCCATTTCTCTCTATCCCCCTCTCTGTACCCCTTGCTCTCTCTACCCCCTCACTCTACGCTCGCTCCGTCTCTCTCTACCCCCCCTTTCTCAATCTCCCCAGATACTAATGTTCCGAGCAGCATGGCATCCAAAGAGAAGATTCATCTGGTAGACGCTGGGTTAAAGTTGAACTCTCCCTACCCCCCCGTCCTGCGCACATCGAGGAAGGTCGACCTCATCATCTCCTTAGACTTCAGCGAAGGAGACCCCTTTGAGGCAAACACACACACACACAATGTTTATTCCTATTCAAGCCTTTCAGAAGAACATGATGTGCCTAGATAGTAGTGACCCTCTCAATTCAATTCAAGGGGCTTTATCGGCATGGGAAACACATGTTAACATTGCCAAAGCAAGTGAAGTAGATAATATACAAAAGTGAAATAAACAAAATGAACAGTAAACATTACACTCACAGAAATTCCAAACGAATAAAGACATTACAAATGTCATTATGTCTATATACAGTGTTGTAACAACGTAAATGGTTAAAGTACAAAAGGGAAAATAAATAAACATAAATATAGGTTGTATTTAAAATGGTGTTTGTTCTTCACTGGTTGCCCTTTTCCTGTGGCATCAGGTCACAAATCTTGCTGCTGTGATGGCACACTGGTATTTCACCCAGTAGATATGAGTTTATCAAAATCGGGTTTGTTTCAAATGATTTGTGAATCTATGTAATCTGAGGGAAATATGTGTCTCTAATATGGTCATACATTTGGCTGGAGGTAAGGAAGTGCTGCTCAGTTTCCACCTCATTTTGCGGGCAGTGTGCACATAGCCTGTCTTCTCTTGAGAGCCAGGTCTGCCTACAGCGGCCTTTCTCAATAGCAAGGCTATGCTAATTGAATCTGTACATAGTCAAAGCTTTCCTTAAGTTTGGGTCTGCCACTGTATACTCTCTGTTTAGGGCCAAACAGCATTCTAGTTTGCTCTGTTTTTTGTTAATTCTGTCCAATGTGTCAAGTAATTATCTTTTTGTTTTCTCATGATTTGGTTAGGTCTAATTGTGTTTCTGTCCGCTCTCTCCCCTCTCTTGCTCTCTCTCTAGGGTGTAGGGGCTAGGGAGTAGTGACTAGGATGTAGGGCCTAGGGCACATGTCAAACTCATTCCACGGAGGGCTGAGTGTCTGAGGGTTTTCGCTCCGTCATTGTACTTGATTGATAAATTAAGTTACTAACTAGTAAGGAACTCCCCTCATCTGGTTGTGGAGGTCTTAATTGAAAGAAAAAAACTCAAACCTGAGCCACTCAGCCAGCCATGGAATGAGTGACACCCCTGACCTAGGCACTAGGGCCTAGGTAAAAGTGACGAGGAAATAGGTATTAGTGACTAGGAAATAGGGACTAGGGATTAGTGTCTAGGGAGTAGGGACTAGGGGCTGGTTTGGAGAAGGACATTGACATAACCATACTACTGATTCTGCTCTTCACAGACGGTGTTTAATGCCAAAAAGTACGCGCTTCAGCAGAAGCTTCCCTTTCCCCCAGTGAAGGAGAGTGTGAGGGAGGAGAAAGACCATCCGCAGGGCTGCTACGTTTTTGAGGGGCGATGCCCTGAAGAGCCCACCGTCATGCACATGCCCCTGTTCAACCTGCAGAACTGCCAAGGTCAGTTGTAGACACAGACTACTATGATGAGTATCTGTGTCTGACTTTTATCCTTGTCTCTCTGACTACGCCCTATTCTGACATCTCTTTTTTCCCCTGTCTTTTTTTTTATCTCTGTGTCATGTCTTTTTCTTGTTTATCTGCACCAACTGTCTGCTTTTTTTTGTAACAGTATTTTTATTGGAATTTCACAATTTTCACCCATATTAAGAGATACAACAACAGAGACAAAGCACACAGAACAAAAACAAGAAAAACAGCACCCACTTACACATATCTACGTGCATATATATACACATACATACATACATACACATACATACACACACATACATATACCCATGCATATACGCATACATACGCGCACGCACACACACACACATACACACCCATACATACGTACACCATTTCCCTCTTCCCGCTCGGTGCTTCTCTCACCCCATCACCATCATTGCGTCTCTCAATACATACATTTTAAACAAACTTACAAACAGAAATTAAACACAAAAGCTCAGTTTAAACCAAGAGGTTAGGTTCCACACATGGAACGTAGAGTGTAGTTCTGAAATACATAGATCCCCGCCATTCTAAGAGAATCCTTGCAGCATAATAGCTGATACCTCAGGTTCTAGGTAATTTAGATAAGGTTCCCATACTTTGTAGAACTGGTCTGTTTTAGAATGCAATGTACATGTCAGATATTCCAGAGGCACCCATTCAAATAGTATCTTGCCAATCTTTAATAGAAGGAACCTTATCACTAATCCACTGTAAAATGATGTTTTTCCTCACTGCGAAGGTAAGGATGTTGTAAAGCCTCCTTTTACCCACAGAAGTAACATGCCTACTAGGGAGACCTAACAGTAAAGAAACTGGGTCCAATTCTAGATCAACCCCTGGGATCTTTTCAATTTCTTGCAGAACACCAGACCAGTATCTTTGTATTTTGGTACATGACCATAAACAATGTGTTAGGGTGCCTGTATCAGTTTTGCATTTAAGACACCGAGGGGAAGAGGCAGTGGGGCTAAAAGCATGTCTGCGATTTGGGGATATATGCAATCTGTGTATTATTCTTAATTGGATTCTCTAGTACGATTACATATAGATATTGTTTTTGCATATCTCCAAATGTCCTCCCACATCTCTTCGTCAATAGTAACAGACAATTCTTTCTCCCACACTTGTTTCACCCTCAGACCTCTGTGTGTGACAACAGAGTTGTCCCCCAGACCTCTGTGTGTTGACATCAGAAAAGGACCTTAAAGTATCATAAAACAGACTTACAGACATTTTCCTTTGTGGGAAAAAAGCATTCTTTCAATGACAGACACATCAGGGTTACCAATTAAGGTGGTGCTCTTCAGAATATAATGTCTTACTTGTAGGAAGCGGAAAAAGTCCTGCTTTGGGAGTCAATATTTCTCGACCATCTGCTCAAATGACAACAAAATCTTATCAGCAAATAAGTCATTTATTGGGTTGTTAAGAATTGGGGTAAGAGCAGAGGTTAGTTTGGACCTTCCCAGGAAGCGTTGAACTGACCTCCATACTTTGAGTGTGTTAAGTGTAACGGGATTATTGCAGTGATCTTCTACAGACTTGAAACTTCTGAAAAATAAAAGATCCTGTAAGGGGTATTTTGAAAGAGAAGTCTCAATGTCTAACCAAATAGAGGAGCCATCATTTGTGATCCAGTCAGAAATATAACAAAGGTGGGCACACCATTGATAGAACCTGATATTGGGCAGCTCCAAGCCGCCCATAGAACTTGGCAGCTGCAATATTGCCATCTTAAGTCTTGGCTTGCGTTTACTCCATATAAAGGAATTTAGCCATCCATTTACATCCTTTATTACCTTATTGGAGAGTAATACTGGGATCATTTGGATTGGGTAAAGTAGTCTAGGTAAAATGTTCATTTTCAAGAGGGATATTCTACCCAACCAAGAAATGGGGAGAGAGTTCCAGCACTCCAGATCCTGTCTTATTGTATCAAACAAGGGAACAAAATTGGCTTTGTACATTAGCTGGAATTTAGGAGTTACAAATATACCCAGATACATGAAACCTGAGGGAGACCATTTAAAAGGGAAGGGGGGAGAAGTATTAGGTACAGAGTGTAGGCTACCAAGTGGCATATCCTCTGATTTAGTAAGGTTAATCTTTTATCTTGAGAATTCGCTGAATAATTCAATAATATTAATAAGAGATGTAATTGAAGTCTCGGGACTAGAGATTAATATCAGGACATCATCAGCATACAAGCTTATTTTATGGTGAACATCACCAATGAGCAGCCCCTGTATAGCAGGCGTTACCCTGATGGCCTCGGCCAGTGGTTCCATAACGAGTGCAAAGAGGAGAGGGGACAAAGGACAGCCCTGTCTGGTACCTCTATATATAGAGAAGCTATTTGACCGTAGCCCATTAGTAAGGACAGCCCTGTCTGGTACCTCTATATATAGAGAAGCTATTTGACCTTAGCCCATTAGTAAGGACAGCCCTGTCTGGTACCTCTGTGTATAGAGAAGCTATTTGACCGTAGCCCATTAGTAAGGACAGCCCTGTCTGGTACCTCTGTGTATAGAGAAGCTATTTGACCGTAGCCCATTAGTAAGGACAGCCCTGTCTGGTACCTCTGTGTATAGAGAAGCTATTTGACCGTAGCCCATTAGTAAGGACAGCCCTGTCTGGTACCTCTGTGTATAGAGAAGCTATTTGACCGTAGCCCATTAGTAAGGACAGCCCTGTCTGGTACCTCTGTGTATAGAGAAGCTATTTGACCGTAGCCCATTAGTAAGGACAGCCCTGTCTGGTACCTCTGTGTATAGAGAAGCTATTTGACCGTAGCCCATTAGTAAGGACAGCCCTGTCTGGTACCTCTGTGTATAGAGAAGCTATTTGACCGTAGCCCATTAGTAAGGACAGCCCTGTCTGGTACCTCTGTGTATAGAGAAGCTATTTGACCGTAGCCCATTAGTAAGGACAGCCCTGTCTGGTACCTCTGTGTATAGAGAAGCTATTTGACCGTAGCCCATTAGTAAGGACAGCCCTGTCTGGTACCTCTGTGTATAGAGAAGCTATTTGACCGTAGCCCATTAGTAAGGACAGCCCTGTCTGGTACCTCTGTGTATAGAGAAGCTATTTGACCGTAGTCCATTAGTAAGGACAGCCCTGTCTGGTACCTCTGTGTATAGAGAAGCTATTTGACCGTAGTCCATTAGTAAGGACAGCCCTGTCTGGTACCTCTGTGTATAGAGAAGCTATTTGACCGTAGCCCATTAGTAAGGACAGCCCTGTCTGGTACCTCTGTGTATAGAGAAGCTATTTGACCGTAGCCCATTAGTAAGGACAGCCCTGTCTGGTACCTCTGTGTATAGAGAAGCTATTTGACCGTAGCCCATTAGTAAGGACAGCCCTGTCTGGTACCTCTGTGTATAGAGAAGCTATTTGACCGTAGTCCATTAGTAAGGACAGCCCTGTCTGGTACCTCTGTGTATAGAGAAGCTATTTGACCGTAGTCCATTAGTAAGGACAGCCCTGTCTGGTACCTCTGTGTATAGAGAAGCTATTTGACCGTAGCCCATTAGTAAGGACAGCCCTGTCTGGTACCTCTGTGTATAGAGAAGCTATTTGACCGTAGCCCATTAGTAAGGACAGCCCTGTCTGGTACCTCTGTGTATAGAGAAGCTATTTGACCGTAGCCCATTAGTAAGGACAGCCCTGTCTGGTACCTCTGTGTATAGAGAAGCTATTTGACCGTAGCCCATTAGTAAGGACAGCCCTGTCTGGTACCTCTGTGTATAGAGAAGCTATTTGACCGTAGCCCATTAGTAAGGACAGCAGCCTGAGGATCATCATATAAAACTTTCACCCATTTTATAAAGTTGTCCCCCAGACCAAATTTATTTAGAGCAAATAATAGGTAAGACCACTCCACACGATCAAATGCTTTCTCAGCATCTAAGGAGAGCAAAAGACCATCCACAGCACTTTGTTGGTAGGCTTGAATTACATTAAGAAGCCGCCTGACATTGTTGCATGACTTACGGCCCCTAATGAAGCCAGTTTGGTCTCCTTTCACAATTAGTGGCAGTGAGTCCTCTAATCTTGTGGCTAGAATTTTAGAAAGCAATTTTCTATCCACATTCAGAAGGGAAATTGGTCTGTACGAGGAACAAGACTCTGGACATTTTCCATTTTGAGAATAAGTGAAATGTTGGCTTCTCTCAGAGTTTGAGGGAGTTGGTCATTTGAAAATGAGTGGTTAAACATATCACGCAATGGCTCAAGGATCAGGCCATGGAACTCTTTATAGAACTCACTACAAAACCCATCTGGTCCTGGGGCCTTACCATTTTGCAGATTCTTAATTGCGAACATTATCTCTTCCTTGGTAATAGGGGCATTAAGGAGGGACCTCTGCTCTTCGGAGATAGTAGGGAGCTCAATCTTACAAAATAAGTTCTCCATTAATTTGGGTGCATCCTTTGGCAGTTCTGAGGCATAAAGGTTTGTATAAAATTTCTTAAATGAGTCACTTATCAATTTATTTTCATAGAAATGATTACCATCAGAATCAGTAATAATAGCAATTGACTGAGAGTCAGCCCTCTTTTTAGCTAGGTATGCCAAGTACTTTCCTGGCTTATCGCCATGTTCATATAGCTTTTGCCTGACAAATCTCATTTTCTTTTCAGCGTCCTGTGTTAGGAGAGAGTCTAACGTTGATCTAATGACTGATATTTCCTTTAATAGGGCAGGAGTGGGCGTTTTAATGTAGTCCTTCTCTTTAGTTCCTAATTCACCCTCGAACATTTTTTGCTTTTCCCGCTTTTTCCGTCTCTTAGTAGCTGTGTATGACATAATCAGACCCCTGGCATACGCTTTACAGGTCTCCCAAAGGAGCGAGGGGTTATCTGTTGATTGAGAGTTAATAGACAAAAATGCTTTAAACTCTGTAATAAAATATGATGTGAATGTATGGTCTTTAAGAATGGTTGTGTTCAACCTCCAATGTCTTGACCGATTGAATGCCCCGTTGAGTTTTATGTCCAGGATCACCTCAGCATGATCAGATATGACTATGCTTCCTATCCTAGCGGATAAAACAGACTGCAAAGACGTCCTGGGCATAAAAAAATAATCTATTCTAGTCTGACATCCATGAGGTGCAGAGAAAAAAGTGAACTCTCTGTTGGAGGGATGAAAAGCTCTCCAGACATCCGCATACCCCATATCATCACAAATAGCTTTAAGTGACTTAGCTTGAGGAGAGAGTGAAGCTATACCGCTGGGAAACTTATCAATAAGGGGGTTCAACAAGCAGTTCAAATCTCCTCCAACCACTGCAGTGTCCGAGTTTAATTCTGAAAAGTCTAGAAATGCCTTAGTGAGGAAATCAGGGGGGTGAGCAGGGGGGGAAGTAAATATTCATTATGGAAATGTTCTGCCCTTGTAAAGTACCATTAATTATAACAAAGCGACCAAATTGATCTTTCACACAATTCAAGACCTTAAGTGGTATGTTCTTTTTCACCAGAATTGCTACACCTCTACTTCTGGATGTAAATGATGAGAAAAACACTTGACCAAACCCCCCTTGTTGTAATTTCAGGTGCTCCTTATCATCCAAATGAGTTTCTTGCAACAGGGCAATATCAATATTTTCTTTTTTCAAAAAAGACAGTACTTTCTTCCTTTTAATGGGGTTATGGCTCCCTCTAATGTTCCATGTACATATACGCAGTCTGTTACCTGCCATTGTATCTTGACCATTCAATATCCAGACTGGATCCTACTGTAAAAGTGGGGTGGTACCTTTTTCCATGTGTTGAACTCTCCTCTATCTCACCGAGCATAAACAAACAATATGAACCCTGAACTCGAACTATACTAAACCCAAAAATTAAACATGTAAAGATCCAAAAGGGGCTTTTCCCACTAGCTAACATGCAGGGGATTTCAACTCTCCAATGTAGACTCTTAAGTCCGCATTGCCGCTCAATAGCCTCATCCTTTATATGTATGGAAAAGAAAATCAATAGAATGAGATTGAGGCTCTTCCACCTAAAACCAAGCCTGGGCACCAATATGGATTCACACATATCTCAGCCTGAGCTATAGCGGCTATTACTTTAGCAAGAAAAATAATAAAGATACGAATATTACTGAGCCGGAGTACGTGAGGACTCACACCACTGTTTCATGATCAGATTCAACCAAAAATAAACAAAGTTATTCAATGCTGTGGAGGTGCAGCTTAAAGTTATTTACCCGAGAGAGTCAATAAACGCAGCAGCATCTTCAGGTGTGTAGAGCTTTTTAGGTGATCCGTTGACCATAATCTTCAATTCATTCTCTTCATTCTCCTGAGTCGAGCCTTCGCCTCATCAAACGCTTTGCGTCTTCGTACAACCGCGGTGGAATAATCATTGAAGAATGAGACCTTTGGACCTTTATGTTGACTACCATCAGAGATGATGTTTCTAGCCGCATCCATGACGCGCTGCTTTTCGGTGAAGTTATGGAACTTTATAACCACCGGCCGTGGGCGCTGATTGGGACCGGGTATCGGTGCTTGAGAGCGATGGGCTCTGTCCAGCTTCACACGACCAGCCTTAGTGTCCATTTGTAGGTAGCCAGGGATCCATTCCTCAAAGAATTTTACTGAACGTGTCCCTTCAGAATTTTCCGGGAGTCCCACAACACGAATATTGCATCCGCGTCCTCGATTATCCAAGTCAATGTGCTCCGCCATTTCACGCACCTGTTTATCAAGTGCTTTTATCTTAGCGTAGATGTAGTTGAAGTTTCCACTGCGGCAATTCTTCCTTCCGCCTCAACAACACGTTTCACAACCCTCTGTATTTCAGCTGAATGGCCTGCTATTGCTTCCATGACCGTTCTTATCTTAGCATCGATCACTTTAGTAATGTTATCAGTCATCTTTTGAATCATCAGGTCCATTGTGCCTGGATCCGCAATGGTGTTAGCTTCGCCAACGTTAGCTAGCTCCTCCTGCACATCTACAGGGGTGGTGGTTTTGGTTGAGTTCTTAGTAGTTCTATTGGGCATGTTGTCTGAGATTTTTGCGAAATAGTCATCAAGACTCATTATATGGTAACTTATTTAGCCAATTCTACCACTTTTTCAAGCTAGGAGATTAATGTAAGAATATAAATTTACGAATGCCACGAGAGCTCGCTGAAACACCGTGTTCTCTCTACGGCGCCATTTTGTCCCCCCAACTGTCTGCTTTTTATGATGACATTAGTATTTTGTTTTTTTATTTCACCTTCATTTAACTAGGAAAGTCAGTTAAAAACAAATTCTTATTTTCAATGACGGCCTAGGAACAGTGGGTGAACTGCCTGTCCAGGGGCAGAACAACCTTGTCAGTTCAGGGATTCAAACTTGCAACCTTTCGGTTACTAGTCCAACGCTCTAACCACTAGGCTACCACTACCGACTTGGACTGGAGTGTGGACCTCAGTTTATCTTTCAATCACCCACGTGGGTATATTCTCCTAAACACCAATGAGGAGATGCCAGAGGCGTGACTTGCAGTGCACAAGCATTGTGGGTGCAATGATTGGATACTGCACTCGACAAGAGCGGTCAGCATGTCAGTCTCTGTCTCAGTCTCTAAGTTGTTCTAAGTGTTGTATCTGTATTAATTCTCTGGACTCTATTTTTAACACCCTCACGCCATTGTAAATCTAAACGGTGGCGGTAGCACTATAGCAGCCATACTCAAGCGCGATCCGGACCCAGAACTGGGTCAATACGGACCGCGGGTCCGGAGTGTAAAAAAATTCTATATGATTATTATAATTTTTTACACTCGTGTCACGAACTGGCTCGTAGCCCGTAACAAAAAGGGAGACAATGCAGAGATCAAGGAATAACAAAAATATATGTATTAACTAAAGAAAACTATATACAATTAACAATGCTGTGTGTAGTCAGTAATCAGTAATGTAAGTGAGTGGTTGCGTAGGTAGATGTGATAATGAGGGGTGTCCCTGGCTATGCCCCCCACCTCCCCCATAAAACTGGGGACCCCCAAGGACCCCGGAACATCACACTAACTAAACGTAAACAAACAAAAAACTGCCCTGGTAAACGTTATCACCCTGCCCCGGCCAACCTCATCCTCCCCAGACCTCAGCAACCTTTGCGCACAGGAAGCAACCTTTAAGAGGGAAGAAGAAAATGAGGACAGCAGGGAACAGATGACATGAGAGACAGTGCAATGCTAAATAAACTAAAGAAACAGTGGCCAGTCACGTGGACGATACGCCTTCCCTCGGGGACCAAGCGTATGAGAAAACGCGTGTCCACCGATCAATAGGACCAGACGCGTTCAGGAACAGCGCGCACGAGAGATCACGTCAGCAACGACATTATCAGTACCCCTGATGTGCCGCACATCGAGATGGAATGATCATGGAACGAGTCACCGCCCATGCAGAGAACACGTCTGGGAAACACTGCGCTCTGTTGATAATGGGATATGATAAAGGGTGAGTCGGTCAAGGATCGATGCAGACAAGGTGGTAGATTGTACGACAAGCGACAGGTTTATTTCAAAGTGGAGATATCTGGTACAGCGTATATACGGGCCCCTCTGTTAGCTCATCAGAGACTAGCAAAAAAGACGACTAGCTAACAATGGGTACAAGCTTCATATACAGAACAGAAAGTAGGTTGATATCTAGGAGATCGGATCTTCGGATTGGATCAGGCTGGGGTGTAGTCATCCGGCATTGGCTCTGTTGTCTGTCCGTCATCGTAGAATCCTGCCATGCCTGTTCTTGGTCGTCACACCATGTTCAGCTGAAAAGGAGATTTGGTGTGTGCGCTATCCTCAGTCATACAATGTTCGGCTGGGAGGGAAATTATGTGGTGTGCTTAGTTTGTCTCTAAGTCTGGGCTTTCTGCCAATCTGTGGGTGTCTTATCTGGGTGTCCTCGGCAGCTATGTGTGTACTGTATGTGCGTCGTCCCTGTCTTCTGGGGTCAGTGTGTAAGAGCGTATGCGTCCCTATCTTCAGGGGAGTTGTGGCCGAACTGCCGGCTAGCACCTGTGGCTAGGAGTATCCTGTTGTGACAGTGTTCTGGATGATTACAGTGAGTGTGTGTGTGAGAGATATCCTGTATGGGGCCCAACCTGTTTTACTATGTGTCTCAGCTATAGTAGTGTAATGTCACCTACATAGGAATTAGCAGTAATGTAATGTCACCTACATAGGAATTAGCAGTCCTCTACAAATCCCTCTCTTCACGTCTCCCCAGAGACGTGACACAACCTAACTAGATTCTGATACAAAAGAAAACTTTTCCCAAAGGGGCTATGAAAAAGGCACAACATTAAAAAGAAATGGATGTATATGTATTACCACCATGTTCTCCTCTCAATCCCACTATGTACTAAGTTGGCTACCAGCCACCTAGGAACTTACAACCCTCATTTAACAGAGCGGAGAACAACAGCTCTAAATGAAAGTAAAAATGATATTCTACATAGGCCAACTATTTCCAGCCGGAAAAAGTTGTGATACCCTCTCTTCACATCTCCAAAGAGATGTGACACTCTCTAAAGGGTATTCTCCACCTCATCCTCAAACTCTGGCAGGTCATTAGCAAGCAGAGGATACATCTGGGAAGGGGAGGCAGGGTCAATAGCTTTAGAGATAACTCTAGTAGTAAGGGACCGGATACATGGAATGCAACAGCATCCACAGAGAACTAAGATGGCAGCAAACACTGAAATGGAGACTAAAATGGAGGAAACCAGGGTTTTATATTTACCAAACGCACTCATCCAGGAGTCCCACATCGAGGAATCTATCCCAGAATGAGATTTCATTTTACCATTAAGCGTCCGCAGACCCTCCAAAGCGGCCGACAAGCTACCATCCGAAGCTGTGTTATTGGGGATGAAAGTACAACACTGGTCACCAAACATAGAGCAAACTCCGCCCTTCTCAGAGAGTAACATATCAATGGCAATACGATTTTGGAAAGCCATCAGGCTGGTTGCAGCCAGTTGACCATGTACAGCTTCAAAACCCTGCTGAGTCCAATTGCCTAGCCTTTGGATGTTGTAATGTATGTAATTAATACGATCAACATTTTTGTTTACTGTACACCACCAACAGAGGGATGATTCAAATCCTGCAGCTACCTGATCTACTAACTTATACTCATCAGGCACTCCCCTGGGGACTCCAATAGCGTCTATGTAGGTGGGGTCTCCACTAGATGGGGTGGTGGCTCGCCTGGCACGTCCCCAATATCCGGGGTTTACTCCCTGGATCCGCAGGACGAGGTCCTCGGCTCCTATAGGGTAGATAGAAACAGGCAACAAGAGAGTAACAAGTGCACAGCGTCCAGTACTGTTGGAAGGTAACTTATCAAACAGGACAGTACTACCACACCACCACCACACATCTGCTCTGGATTTTGGCGTAAAACTACCCTTAATATTAACTGTATCCAGACACCAATCTGCAGGAACCCATCCCACTTTAGTTCCTCCTCCCGTCATATTGACACAAGTAAAATTTGCCCTTGCTACCTGGTTGGAAAACACTGGTTTCCTATCGGTGAATTTAGTGACTGGATAGACACCATCCCAGGCAGTACAATTATCTCTGGGGTTATCAGTTGTCATAAATGGGATTAGGCATGCTCGAGTCACCACTGCTGGGACAATTCGAAGCAATGGACGAGCTCCCATGCACACCACACAACTCTGTCTGGTGGTATTTGCAGCTTCCTCTGTCAACAGTAGCCAATTATTGGAAAAACCTGAGACCCCTGTGGCTGTCAATATTACATCATCCGGACTTTTAAGCCTGGATATTGTCTCCACCGGGCCAAACAGTGAGAATATAGGTGACCCTTTTACGGGTGCGTTCATGTCATTCCTTACTGTAACCGAAGACGGTTTAGGATTCTTAGTCAAACAAATTCGCCACAGCCAATATCTGGTCCCGGAATTCCATGGGGCCAGTATGAAATCATAACACATTAAAGGCTGGTCCCCTGGTCTAACGGTAAGTTTCAGTCCCGTTTTTGTCTTAGTTAAAGTCAGTCGCTTCCGCCATTCCAATGCCCTCTTGTTTGTCGTCCAGTCTTCCCACCCATTAATTGTCTCCCCCACTAAATTCTTCCAAGACCAATCGCAAACCTTTCCTAATGTCATATACCAGACATATCCAGCAGCCCAGAGGGCACTGGTTCCTACCCCGTTCCTAGGGCCCCCTAAGGTCCCCCAAGGGATGTCAATGATACTAGTTGCATTGAAGGGCACACAAACAGTCGTACTGCGCACGTCGTTGGCCCTGCAATCAGTTGTAGGGGTGGTGGAGCGTTTCGTGTGCAAATTATTGGTCAGTTCTATATGTGTCATGGATGTGGTCAGGTTGGGTGACCCATTAGAGGGTCCTATGTCTGCTTGTAATGTAGGTGTATGATGCTCTAATACCCACAGGAGAATCCCCATGGAAACTCCTGTGACCATTATAAAAATAACAAACACGGGGCCCGATATTCCCAATCTCTTCCAGGGATAGCCCCTATCTCTGGAAGGCCGGTTAGTTGGTGAGCTGGGGAGTTGCTCCCACATCCTTACCAACTAAGGGTTCTGTGGTTGGAATCAAATTTAGGTCGCTCAAATCGACCCTGACTTCAGTCAAAGTTCTGGAAGGAGTCGGTGCTGGTGTACAATGAGTCAAGTGGTGCCAAGGTGCGCCCGATTTACCTTTGACCTGGAAGTAACCTCCTTCACTTCGTACGGTCCAGTCCACCTGGGATCCGCCCACTTTCTTTTGTGGACCTTGATCCTTACCCAATCGCCGACCTTTACCCTTGGCTGCTCTGGATCTCCCGTCAGCTCCCCCTCATGGACTCTGTATCTGTTTGGAGAGAGCTGCAGACAGTTCCGTCAATTTTCTCACATAGTCAGTCATACCTATCTGGTGTACATCAAGAGGGGGCATATGACCTCCCTCTCTTGGTGGACCTGGCATTACTCTTCCTGTCATTATCTCGTGGGGTGAAAGATGAGTCCCTGCCCCTGGTGATGACCTCATGGCCATCAACGCCAGTGGCAGGGCCTCCACCCATGTCAGTTTTGTACCAGCACACACTTTGGCTATCTTACACTTAAGAGATTGGTTGCAGCGCTCCACAAGACCTTGGGCCTGCGGCTTATACACGGAACCAAACTTGTGTATAATGCCGAACCTCTCCTCCACCTGTCTCAGGTGTTTGTTTGCGAAGTGGGACCCATTGTCGCTTCGGATTTGTCTAGGGACCCCATATCTAGGTATTAGTTCTGACTGCAGCCACTTAATGACCGTCTTCCCATCCTCCTTAGCTGTTGGAATTGCTTCTACCCATCTAGAGAATCTGTCTACCATCACTAGCAAATATCTCTTCCCGTACTTCACATTGTCCTCTCCCATGTCGGTATAGTCTATACTGATGTCTTGGAAACATGCGTTTGGCACCGGGTAGGCTCCCATTGGGGTTTGGTAAGGCTTCTTTGGATTGTGGCTCCCACATATGTTGCATTCGTCACAGAATAGATCTGTCATGTCCTTCATGTGGGGGTGCCACCATATGTACGAAACCTTCTGGAGAGTCCTGAGTTTTCCTTCGTGGGTGAGTCCGTGGGCTTCCCTTATCAGTTCTGGACAGAGATTTGCTGGAGCCACCAGTCGGCCATCATGGCATCTCCATATTCCGTCTGGTCCTTTAGAGCCTCCCTTCTGTGTCCAAACCGAATGTTCATAAGGGCCTGCCTCTTCCTGTAGTTCTAGTATGTGTTGGTTTGTCAGTTCAGTCCTTGCTGGTTCTATCCTGAGCACCATCTGTCGGCTGTAGCCTCCTGCGGTCTTGGCTGCCAAGTCTGCGGCATCATTTCCATGATTGATTCTGCTGGTCAGTTTTTGGTGGCCTCTGCATTTCATTATGGCCACTGTCTTTGGTAAGGATACGGCATGTATCAGACGTTCCATCTGGGCTCTGTGCTTAATGGGTAGGTTACCTGTGGTGGTAAAGTTGCGCCTAACCCATTGTGGTCCATCTATGTGCACGGCTCCGTGTGCGTATGCCGAGTCCGTGTAAATGTTTACAGTTTTACCTTCGGCTTTCTCTAGAGCTTGAGTCAGACCCACAATTTCCGCAAGTTGTGCTGATGCTGGCTGGGGGACAATTCCTGATTCCAACGTGACATGTGTTTTGTCATGCAGCTGTTGTACGACTGCATAGGCAGCTATGTTTCCTGTGTCTCCCTTGTAGCAACATCCGTCTGTGTACAGCCATAGGTCTGGTGATGTCAATGGTTCATTTTCCAGGTCTGGTCTCAATTTGAGCTCTTGTGCTGCCCTCTCTTGGCAGGAGTGTGCTAGGCCCTCCTCTGTGTTGAGGGCATCTGCCATGTTCTTGTCGGTGTTCACAAAGGTGATGTGTGACTGGGTGCATTTGTTCTGGATTTTGTTTTTTCTGTCTGCACTGAAAGTTAATTCTTTGCTGATGAGGTATGCTGCCACCCCGTGGTGGCTGTGTATTTGCATCTTGTGGCACATTACCAGGTGTGCTGTCTTCTCAATAGCCTTGGCTACCGCTGCTACGTATCTGGAACAGGTGGTCTGTCCTGTTTCAATGTGGTCCAGTTTTGAAGAGTGGTACATAAGTACTCTTCTCTCCCCCTCATGTTTCTGAAAAAGGACGGCTGATGCAAAGCCTTCCTTCTCAGAAACATCCAAGTGAAATGTCTTTGTGTAGTCTGGTGCAGTGAGGGCAGCCGCAACAGACAGGTAAGTTTTCAATAGGCCAAACGCCTTTGAAGCTTCAGGAGTCCATGTCAGTGAGGCCTGTAGGTTTCTTGGGCCTACTTCCCGAACAATTTCTCTCAGGGGTTCAGTTCTTTCAGTATAGTCCGGAATGTGAGTACGGCTGTACCCCGTCAACCCCAAGAATGAGAGCATTCCTGAGACCGTAATGGGTCTGGGGTGGTGTAAAATTGAGTCACGGTGTGATTTTGAGAGGCCTGCCCCCCTCGCTTGAGATTTCCCTTCCCAGGAACAGAACGGTTCGTCTGCATGATTGGACTTTTGACATCTTGACTTTGTAGCCTTTGACCGCCAGAAAGTCTAACAGGGTTTTAGTCATTTCTAGACAGAGGTCTGAGGTGGGAGCCCCCAGCAACAGGTCGTCTACGTATTGTATGAGTATCACTCCATCTGGGATTGTCAGTTCCGCCAGATGAGTCTTCAGAATATGATTGAAAATTCCAGGGGAAGAAGTGTAGCCTTGGGGAAGTACGGAATAAGTAAATTGCTGATTCTCGTAGGTAAAGGCAAACAGCGGCTGGGAAGCCTCATCCAATGGGATGCTGAAAAAGGCATTGGCCAAGTCCACCACGGTGAAATACTGATGATTTGGTGACAGGTTGCTCAGAGTGATGTGTGGATCGGGAACTGGGAGATCGATAGGTGTGGTAACTTCATTTACCGCTCGGAAATCCTGTACCATCCGGTATGTTTCTCCATCTGCCTTCAGAACCGGCAGTATGGGGGTGTTCCAGGGTGATAAAGTCCTGTATATGCACCCAGCTCCCAGGAGGCCTTCGATAGTGGGTCTGATCCCCTCTGTCTGTTCATGCTTCAGTCGATATTGGTTTTGAAATATTGGTACTTGTTCCAGATTGGTTAGGGTAATGCGCACTGGTTGGACCTGTAACTTTCCGACGTCAAATGGCGTGGTTGTCCATATTGCCTTGTCTATGGAATCCAAGACAGCAGGGGAGGAAGGGTGATCAGAGTAGGGTTTTCCGTGGTGCCTGGGGAGAGTGAGACGCTCAGGCTGGCACCGTTCTTCCGTGTCCACCATAGTCAGACGCCACATATTTTCGGTGGTTGCTTTCAACAGGCCAGGCATATGAGTCGCTTCCCAAATGAGTTTCGAGGCCCTTTTTATCATTGGACCCAGACTTCGGGCCTCATGTCCATTCCCTACTGCGAGGGTCACGTGTGGAGAAGAGTCGGGTCCCAGTTGATACCAAGGTTTAATATGGTGTGGGAGTATGACTGGGGCTGCCACCCCCTCTGGGCCGCACACAATGGTGAGGCACCGTATGTCTGGGGTAAGATGCATCATGTTTTCATCCCAGTCTTGAGTATAAGGCGTGTCTTCGTCGTCAGTGACGTTGAGGGTGCAGTGCAACTCTGCCTGTGGTGTCTTGTATGGATGAAAGGTGTATATTAGCTTCCTCCATTGGTTAAATTGAAATTGGATGGCAGGAGTTCCAGGTCCAGTTGGTAGGCATTTGAGCCAGTAAACCTCCTGTGTGGTAGATAGAGCAGGTGCGGGCAGAATTGGGAGCATCAGGATTCGGGCCCTTGGCGGTGGATCGAGCGAAACCTCCACACCTGATTCAGTTAGGTAGATTGCGCATCCTAATTTACAGAGTAGGTCTCGACCTAGTAGGTTGATTGGGCAATTTGGACAATATAGGAATTGGTGTTTCAAACTGGAAGGGCCCCACTGGAATAATAGTGGAGTGGTTTTGTATTGATCTTCAGGATTTCCTGAAACCCCCACTACCTTTACCTTGTCTGAAGAGAGGGGTTGATGAGAATTGATGGCGGAGTATGTGCATCCAGTGTCTACAAGGAACCTGTGGGTGACCCCTTGTACTACACATGTAATAGTGGGTTCCGTGTGGACAGGGAATTGTTGGCCATCTAACCCGACTGGTGGTGGTGGGCAGCCTCATTCCCATGGGGGGTATCCCTCGGACATCCCCTGGAAGGTGGGACCGGTAGGAGGCGCTGTATTGTAGGCTGGTTGATATCCCTGGGCAGGGGCTGGTGGATATCCCTGGTATCTTGGGGCCCCTCTTCCCCGTTGTCCACCTCTCCTCCCCCTGTTTGCCAAGTATGCCTGGCGCTGCTGTGAGAGGGGAGCGGGGCAAACCCTGGCATAATGCCCTTCCTGGTTACAGTTGTAGCAATTTCTACTAGCTTGCGGTGGTCCCCCCCATGTCGGTCCAGGTGGGTTGGAAAATCCGGGCTGGGTGTAACCCGCATATCCGTAGTTGGCTCCTGGATTTGGAGGGCGGCGTATACGACCGGTGCCTGCGCGAGGGTTGGTGGTGCTGGAGCGGCCACCAACATCTGGTTCATGGTCTGAGTCACAATCTTAGCTATATCAGTGGGTTCCTCCGCCACCATTTGCTTTTTAGGCTTAGCAGTCTTTTGGGCCTCATTCAATTGTAATTTGAGCAACTGGAGTTGCAGCGACTGAACTTGTGAATCAGCCGTGCCTTTGTCTTTGTTGTATTGAGAGATGTGATGGTGGACATGGGAGTTGAATTGAGCAGTTGGCAAGGCCATCAACCCCACTGTGGCCCTTAGCTTGCTTTTCACCTCTGTCGGCGTCCCATTCACCACCATCTCCTTCCACATACTTAGAGTGGTTCCGCTCTGGTCATGGGGTTCTATGTGGACTGATCTCCAGGTGGTCTTGGTCCTGTCCAGGTATTGAGCTGCCTGCTCCCCGTCTTCCATGGTGAAAGAGGTGAGGGTTGCATAATTTTTCTCGGTGGGATATGCCCTTCTTAGCTCGCTCCACAGTGCTGCTCTGTATTTCTCAGGTTCTGTTGCTGACCCACATGTTCCCAGTCCTGCTGTGTTTATTAGGGCATTCATGGTCGTGTAGTCGGTTGACCTAGCCAATAAGGCCTTCATGTCCCCCAAGGCAAGCCGGAACCCGGAAGTTAGGGACTGAAGCTGAAGCAGCCAGGCTGAGGCACCCCCATGTAAGCTCGGGAGCTGTTCCATCAGGGTCGTCAAATCTTGCATCTTCCAGGAAACGTATTCCTCTCGGTGCGTTGTGTCGTCCATCCTGAGTGGCATTTGATAAAACCCACGTCGTCTTTGGGCTTCTTCTTCCCTTTCTCTCTTTTGTTGGTCTATGATGCGCTGCGACCGTCTTACTGCCATTTCAACGGGGGTTGCTTTTCCTTTAAAAACACCTTGTATCAGGACTCCTTCACCCGTTTCTTCTGCGACTTCTTCTATGAGTTTAAGTTGGCTTGTTGCCTCCCACATGCCTGCAGCCGTGAGGGGAACGTCTTCCTCTGTCTCCTCTTGTAGTTCCATATCATCTTCCCCCTGTTCTTCCGGGTCACTGAAGGTCATTAAATTTTCTTGTTGTCGGCGGCCACTTGTGAAGTACTCATCAAGAATATCGCTTCTTGGTTCCCCTCTATGTTCTCTGTACACAGTGGATGTGCAGGAGGTGGGGGTACCCCTCCCCTCTAACTTCAAGCTGCTCCCGTTGCCCCATGCTCCATCTATGGATGGATTTCTCGTGTGGCCACTGGGGTGGCGCTGTTCTCGCATAGATCGAGGGGCATGCATGTCAGATGGGGCTGGTGTGCACATTTGTGCACACCCTGGTGTGGAGTAGGCCTGTGGGCCAGGTTTTAATTCTTCACACTCCAGGTGGCCTCCTTTGATCAACGTATCCCCACGGAGTACTCCTTCTTTCACAATGAACACAGGGGCCTGTGTTACCACGGGCCCGGCCCTTCTCCTTTCTTCAGTATAGGGTGGAGGCAAATTTGTCAGGACTGGGTAAAGCTGTTGGGTTGTTGAGGGCACAGGTGTTGGTGGGGCAGAGGGAGATGGGTTTGGCGCCATCTCCTGGTGGTGGCTTGTCTGTGCATCTGCCCCTTGTGAGGGAATGGCCACCCCCATCATTTCAGGATTTTTGTTCAGTATTGCTCTCCGCGCTTCTTCGATGGCCCAAGTTCCTATCTTTAGTTCCGCTTCTGCTCTTTCTCTCTGTTTGGTCCCTTGGCTTTTAAATACATGGCCCTTGTTTCTTTCTACTTCCATGTCTCTTGTCTCCTGCAACGTCTCTCTCAATCCACATTCCATTGTTTTCAGCTGGGCTATGGTTGGCAGCCCCCCTCCTAGATAACCTGCTTGAGTCCATTTTAACTTTAATCCCTCCCAAACCTTCTTTATAGACTTCCATTGTTCCTTTCCCCCTGATCTATATTCCATCTTTTTGTCTAGGAACTCATTAAATTTCAGCTTAGGGGTATGGGGAGTCGCCATTGTGAATTTACTTTAATCGGAATTCAATTTAAATCAATTGGAATTTAATCGGATTTTTAATCGTGATTCTCAGAGACTATCTGAATATAATTAGCATATACTTCGCCCGACGTTGATTAATACCTACGATGTATTCGAGGGGACGCTATAGCTCGTATTCTGCCTTATCTCAGAGCTTCTCCTTAGTATATTTTAGTTAGAGAAAAAGAATGGGTTGGTGTAGCAATTGTGGAGCTCCTGATTATGCATTTAACACAGAAGTCATAGGTGCATATAACATAGAAGTTTCGGATTTAACAAATAACCCCTTATTGAATTCTCTCTCTCTCTCTCTATCTAACCACCAACAGTCTTAATGGAAACAATTACAAGCACATTGCATTTTAATATAAACAGTTACAAATAGACAAAACAAGACAAAACAACACGTTATATCTCTGACCCCTGAAAGCCGATCCTTATCAGCGAATCTCTTATCAGACTGGCCTAGACCGGGCCACAGGACAAAATTACAATTTGTCCCCCTCGGCGCCAGGTTTAATGAATAGTAGTTAACTATCCCCTTACTGATCTCTATTCCTGATCCATATCGAGCTGACCCCTATCAGAGTTTATTACACGATGTCCGACCCCTATCAGAGAATCTCTTATCAGACTGGCCTAGACCGGGCCACAGGACAAAATTACAATTTGTCCCCCTCGGCGCCAGGTTTAATGAATAGTAGTTAACTATCCCCTTACTGATCTCTATTCCTGACCCCTATCGGAACTATCCTAGGCCTTTAAGTGATCTCTCATCATTGAAAGCTATCAGACTGTGCTGACCCCCTACTGATATCTCATCAATGATTTAGATCACCCGGTCGTCACCGGTTTGTCACCACATATATTCACTTTACTGTACTTTCAACTTGTCAGCAAATTATAAATTTACACAAGAATTCATACTCACTCGGTAATACTGATCAAAATTTAGGCAGACTATACGACAATATGCAAAGTTTGATTTAACAGGTTTTGCTTACCTTGTTTGTGGTGCACCGTGAGATCAGTTTCCCGAGTTGAGCAGAATTGTTGTCCTCCCCCGAATTCCTTCACCTCTGTCCTCCGTGAATCGTCCTTTCACCCCCTCGCCCTCTCACACCCAAATCAACTCACTTTGATGGATCGTTATTAAACCATCCTCTGCTACAGTTTCTGTTGATAATGGGATATGATAAAGGGTGAGTCGGTCAAGGATCGATGCAGACAAGGTGGTAGATTGTACGACAAGCGACAGGTTTATTTCAAAGTGGAGATATCTGGTACAGCGTATATACGGGCCCCTCTGTTAGCTCATCAGAGACTAGCAAAAAAGACGACTAGCTAACAATGGGTACAAGCTTCATATACAGAACAGAAAGTAGGTTGATATCTAGGAGATCGGATCTTCGGATTGGATCAGGCTGGGGTGTAGTCATCCGGCATTGGCTCTGTTGTCTGTCCGTCATCGTAGAATCCTGCCATGCCTGTTCTTGGTCGTCACACCATGTTCAGCTGAAAAGGAGATTTGGTGTGTGCGCTATCCTCAGTCATACAATGTTCGGCTGGGAGGGAAATTATGTGTGTGTGCTTAGTTTGTCTCTAAGTCTGGGCTTTCTGCCAATCTGTGGGTGTCTTATCTGGGTGTCCTCGGCAGCTATGTGTGTACTGTATGTGCGTCGTCCCTGTCTTCTGGGGTCAGTGTGTAAGAGCGTATGCGTCCCTATCTTCAGGGGAGTTGTGGCCGAACTGCCGGCTAGCACCTGTGGCTAGGAGTATCCTGTTGTGACAGTGTTCTGGATGATTACAGTGAGTGTGTGTGTGAGAGATATCCTGTATGGGGCCCAACCTGTTTTACTATGTGTCTCAGCTATAGTAGTGTAATGTCACCTACATAGGAATTAGCAGTAATGTAATGTCACCTACATAGGAATTAGCAGTCCTCTACAGCTCTCATCGGGAATCCCTACAAACGATGGCTTAGCAGAAACCACCAGAGATGAAGACGCGACAGGCCATACACACTCACCAGCAAAGTTATTCCCAAAGATAACGTTGATACCCTCAATAGGAAACGAAGGACGCACCCCTACCACAACCTTGCCTTTCACCAGTTCAGACAGTTCAGACAACATCAGTTTATGCAATGGAACTGACAGTGTTCAACCCGATTCCCCTAATTAGAACACTATTCCCTGAATCAGTCTTTTAAACTGTGAAGATAACTCTCACGCAAACTCAACATGAGTCTGTTTATCAGCCTTTTTAAAATTCTAAATATTTGGCGGTAAGCCTCAGGAATCAATTCGTTTTAACCTGACACTGTCGACTACACCAAGAGCTGAATATGCTTCCTGCGCCTTACCAGTCAACACACACTGCAACATTAAAGTGTGATCAGAATCAGGCTAGCTCCTAGTGTCAACAACACGCTCAAACAACAACAAAACGTCTCAGGGTCCTTCTCATTACATTTTGGCAACAGCCGTACCGTTTTCAACAGTATCAAATGTGTCCGCCGGAAGCTTTCCTTCCCTAACTAATTCTAGCCGCTCTTGTTGCAGCTTGATTTTAGCACGCACCAAATACTGTTTAAATTCCAATTCCTTTTCATACTTAACACGATCATGCTCCAGTTTAGCTTGTTCATGCTCTGGCTGTAAAAGAAGCAGTTCTTTCTGCTGTACTTTCTGGGGAGTCCTTGTCAGAGGCTTCTGGGGGGTGGCGAGTCCTTGTCAGAGGCTGCTGGGGGGTGGCGAGTCCTTGTCAGAGGCTGCCACAGTGGTAATGTTGAGTATACCACTTTCCATCAGATTGTCCTTCAATATCAATTTCAACCTGGTAGTGATTAGTGATCTTCATCAGCTGTTCTTTAGCACATAATTCTAACAGTTCCTCTGATGGAATGTGAATGAACTCGTCTAAATTAGACGCCATAGTCACAAGTAACTACTAAAAATAATCTTGCTCTTCCCGTCTGCTGAGCACACCAGACCACAACAAGAGAAACGCAAATCATACTGGGCACCACAGGAGAGAGATGAGATGCATAAGGAGTTTCCCCAAATCCTACAATAACTCAACCTTAGTCTTCATGTGGATTTGCGGTGTGTATTTACGCACTGTAGCCCGCTGGCATGGGGGAAAAAACTGCACGGATGTGCCCCCGAGACAGCTGCTCTGTCCACAGACACCACACAAAAATAACAAACAAAATAACCATGCCCAACGTATTTCAAAGTGGAACATGTCACTAAGCCTAACAAGGGAAAAGAAAGGCTACAGCTCTGGGTAGCAAGTGACACTACCCTACCCAAATCTCTCATTGGAGGTACACAGCAGATTGAACTCTGCTCCTCGAACCATTATCCCAACAGTGAGAGGAGCAAGAATTCCCAGCCTGTGCAGGGGCCTGGAAACGAATCAATGTTACTCCAACGCAGCACATAACCAATTATCCACCGCAGCGGCAAGTTTAACAAACAAAGGCAACCAACACTGGGCACACAGCACAACTCAAAACAGCTGTACCAAAAGCTGCAAACAAGCAGCTACAGAGTTTATCAAACACTAACTCCACATTTTCTCCCAAACAAAATACACTTACCAGTTAGCTTAACGAGACTAGAATTAGGCCTACTGGCATACTTTTCCATGCAACGCACCATTTGATGTTGTCACAGGACAACCAAAATCACTGATACTTCTCTAAGGCACTATACCAAACACTTATAAGACTATGCAGTGAATACCAACCAAAGCGCATCCCAATTAGCATTAATCCCTTATAATGCAACAAAATACTATACGCAAAAATGTCTAGGAACCAACCATATAATCCCAGATGAGCCATCACTTGTCATGAACTGGCTCGTAGCCCGTAACAAAAAGGGAGACAACGCAGAGATCATGGAATACAAAAATATATTTATTAACTGAGTTAAACTATATACAGTTAACAATGGGGTGTGGTCTTATGTAAGGGAGTGGTTGCGTACATAGATGGTGATAATAAGGACTGTTGAAAGGTGCAGACAGAGTGGGAGGTTGTCACACTCGAACCCGCGGTCCGTATAGAACCTGTTATGGGTCTGGATCCGGACCGCATTTGAGTATGGCTGCTATGGTGCTACCGCCAACGCTTAGATTTACCATGGCACTAGGTTTGTTAAAAATAGAGCCAAGAGACTAAGAACGCAGATACTTACAAAACTGGTTTTATTCAGTCGGGCTTTGATCCCAGGTATCACATAAGACATGGACAAATGTGTAGAAATTAGCTTTAAAACTTCAAAATGTTCTCTCTGCCAACAACAGGTGTGTAAACAGTTTGGGGTCAATTGGGTTGCGAGGTGGGGGTTTATTACTGCTCAGATAATTGACGATAACCATCCAGTTCTCACCTACAGCAAGGTCAAACAAGTCAATGTTTTCGACAGTTTACTAAACTACTTATTTAGAACCGTAGAGTTACAGCAAGTCATCACAAAGACAACAGGAGCAGGGTCTATTTTTCTCCACTTCCTGTCTGACTGATGTGCCCAAAGTAAACTGCCTGTTACTCAGGCCCAGAAGTCAGGATATGCATATAATTGGTAACATTGGATAGCAAACACCTTTAAGTTTGTAGAAATGTTAAAAATATTGTATGAGACTATAAGACAATTGAAAATCCGAAGAAAAACCAACTGGAATTTTTTTTTGAGAGCCCATGCTCTTCCAATGGAACGTATAGGGTCATATCCAAATCCAGCTCCCAGATTGCAATTCCTATGGCTTCCACTAGATGTCAACAGTCTTTGTTCTAGGTTTCAGGCTTGTTTCTTCCCAAACGAGGAAGAATTCTGAGTTTTAGTGAGTTGGAAATCAGTCTGTGCTCGCGCAACGAAGAGGGCACGGACCTGCTAATTTTGCTTTCCTATTGAACATACTCCTTTCCGTATTAAATATTATAGTTTAATTACATTTTAGGGTACCTGAGGATTAAATAGAAACATATTTTGAATTGTTTTAACAAAGTTTAGCGGTAGCTTTTTGGATTGCTTTCTCTGCACGTTGAACGAGTGGATTACTCAAATCGATGGAGCCAACTAAACTGACTTTTTGGGATATTGTCACGAGAATTAAGATCTAAATGTTCATAAACCTAATTCAATGAACTAATCAGCCTGAAACCCAGAATTTGTAAGAAACTGGTTGAAATGAATCAGACGGAGGCCCAGCTACGATAGTCAGAAAGTTTATTTACAAGAGCGCGCTCCTCTGTTGTACAAAACAATACATTTTATACTGGCTTTATACTGGCACTAAAATAACACATCCTAGATCTGAATGAATGAAATATTTTTATTAAATACTTTTTTCTTTACATAGTTGAATGTGCTGACAACAAAATCACACAAAAATTGGAAATCAAATGTATCAACCCATGGAGGTCTGGATTTGGAGTCACACTCAACATTAAAGTGGAAAACCACACTACAGGCTGATCCAACTTTGATGTAATGTCCTTAAAACAAGTCAAAATGAGGCTCAGTAGTGTGTGTGGCCTCCACGTGCCTGTATGACCTCCCTACAACGCCTGGGCATGCTCCTGATGAGGTGGCAGATGGTCTCCTGAGGGATCTCCTCCCAGACCTGGACTAAAGCATCCGCCAACTCCTGGACAGTCTGTGGTGTTAACAACCTTTCGGTTACTAGTCCAACGCTCTAACCACTAGGCTACCCTGCCGCCCCATAATCGGAACCATATTACAGATCAGATTGCATTCACACAATCTCCAGAATGTGCGGCGCATGCAATGCAACGACGTCGTAACCACAAAACCAGGAAGGTGAATCATTCTAATAAGATTTTATTTTTCGTTTAATTTTATTACAACCAATCTTTTTTAACTTAAAAAAAAAATACATGTAAAATGTAATCGGCAGGATAAAAAAAGACACTCATTGCTGTTGAACCATCATTCGTTATAGTAGGTCTAAGGGAGGGCTTGGGTTTTGAACATATGAAAAGGAAAACATGCAGGTGTTAGAGATAACTTCTAAATATGAGGTTTACCAGTGTTCACCGAGGTTCTCGTCTCTCGTTTCATGATGGGAATGGACACGTAGGTTTTTACGCACGTCCAAAACAGGACCTCATGGCTAAAATAATGTGGGCCTGCCTACAATTCTTAGATACAAAGGCAAAGTCAGCTCACTGTTTTATTCCTATCAAACTTAATATTTGAATGACGTTTTGGTGATTTTAAGATTTATTTCCAAGTTGTCTCAGGAGTCAAACCATTTATCGACATTATTGACTACTTCGCGATTGCTCTTGTTCCATGCGCATATGGGAAGTGTGTCACCCCCCAAAAACAACAGCTTTTGGTTAGTCATAAATATCCCAATCAACGGTGGCTGAAATTAGCACTTTGGATCATGTTTTTAAGGACACACCTAAAATATTTCCACTCCTCCCATCTGATTGCAAGGAGCTGATATAAAAGAGGTCAATTGCTCAACCTGGTGTTGGGGCAGGAACATGATAGTGGGTCAGTTTTTACATGACGAAATTGCAAACGTACATGTATTTGACACTAGCGTTGCCTTAATCCCCCAGCTGTAAATAGAACCCTCTGTGTTCAAAGTTGTGTTGTAAAGGCTCTCTGTTCTCTTCCTAGACGAGGAGGGGATTAAGAAGGAGAGGGAGAAGTACACAACGTTACGGCAGCCCTACGGTGCGCCTGAGAACGAACGCCTCCTGAAGAAGGCCAAGGACAACTTGAAGAACAACAAATACAGGATCCTGGTACAGATCATTATGGCTGCCCAACGCAGAAAGAAGCGCAAGTCAGTGGCTCAATAGTCTGTATCTGTGGTGTAAAGTACTACAGTATTTTTTTTTGTATCTTTACTTTATTTATATTTGACAACTTTTACTTTACTGCATTTCTAAAGAAAAGTATATATATTTTTACCCCATACACTTACCCTGACACCCAAAGGTTGCCTACTTGTTACATTTTGAATGCTTAGCAGGACAGAAAATGTATAATTCAAGCACTTATCAAGAGAACACCCCAACCTGTTAGTCCCTGCTGCTTCTGATCTGGTTGACTGATTAGAAGCACCTGCTGCTCATCTGTGTTCCCAACAAATGCTGTCTTGATTTAAAAAGATTTGTATCTACACACTGGAGAAAGCATACACAGACCTTTCAGTTATCTCTAATGCATTAAAAAAAACTTGATTTTCTTTTTGAGTGCAGGCACATCACACCCTCTGAATTCGCAGTTTTTACGCACGAAAAGCTAGATTGTCCCCGTGATTAGGACTCAATAAACACAAATGCTTCTTTACATGTCTGAGTGTTGGAGTGTGCCCCTGGCTGTCTGGATTGCTAATATAAGTCATGTGAAGTGATTTATACTTAAGTATATTTAAAACCAAATACTTTTACTCAAGTAGTATTTTACCGGGTGATTTTTAAACTTAGGTCATTGTTGAATTTATTATGGATTTATTATGGATAAATGAATAAACAATATTCCCATTTTAAATAGAATTGTATCTAGGTAAACTTATACTCTGTATGTTTAAATAGAAAATATGAGTTCATAAGAAGAAATTGTGTGACAGGAGAAAGGAGTAATAAAATGTTAAAGAACACCATTCCAACTGAGCAGGAACAAATGGGTTGTGGACTGTGTAAACACATAAGGTCGTTAGCCTATGGTTGACCCAACCTGAAACTTAGCTCTGGGGTTTTTAGATAAGGCAGTGAGTGCATTCCTAGGGTTTCTGTTAATTAAAACTGTCAGTTCAGTGGTGATCGATAATGTTGAGGGGTCAAAAGTTATCTGGGAGTGTGTTAGTAAGTTAGAATTAACTTTTCACCTTACTTTGTCCTGTCGAGAGGAGGGGGTTCGGTTAAGGCAGTGAAATGACGTCATGATCTGTGTTTGAGTGGTAGCGCGCTCCGAGAATAAATTCTATTACCTATTATTTAAAGACTGGTCTGCGTCTATTTTATGCAAACAAGAAATCTTACAAATTCTCATAAAATAGATGAAGGGCTTTCAATTGATGAAAGCACATCGGCATAATTAAATTATACTAACAATCATTTTCTAAACTCAGCAAAAAAAGATGTCCTCACTGCCAACTGCATTTATTTTCAGCAAACTTAACATGTGTAAATATTTGTATGAACATAAGATTCAATAACAGACAAACTGAACAAGTTCCACAGACATGTGACTAACATAAATTGAATGTGTTCCTGAACAAAAAGGGGGGGTCAAAATCAAAAGTAAAAGTCAGCATCTGGTGTGGCCACCAGCTGCATTAAGTACTGCAGTGCATCTCCTCATGGTCTGCACCATTTTGCCAGTTATTGCTGTGAGATGTTACCCCACTCTTCCACCAAGGCACCTGCAAGTTCCTGGACATTTCTGGGGGGGGAATGGCCCTAGCCCTCACCCTCTGATCCAACAGGTCTCAGACGTGCTCAATGGAATTAAATTCCGGGCTCTTCACTGGCCAGAACACTGACATTCCTGTCTTGCAGGAAATCGTGCACAGAACAAGCAGTATGGCTGGTGGCATTGTCATGCTGGAGGGACATGTTAGGATGAGCATGCAGGAAGGGTACCACATGAGGGAGGAGGACGTCTTCCCTGTAACGCACAGCGTTGAGATTGCCTGCAATGACAAGCTCAGTCCGATGATGCTGTGACACACTGCCTCCAAATAGATCCTGCTCCAGAGTTCAGGCCTCGGTGTAAAGCTCATTCTTTCGACGACAAAATCGTGACTCGTCAGTGAAGAGCACTTTTGTCAGTTCTGTCTGGTCCAGCGACGGTGGTTTTGTGCCCATAGGCGACGTTGTTTCTGGCGAGGACCTGCCTTACAACAGGTCTGCTAGCCCTCAGTCCAGCCTCTCTCAGCCTATTGCGGACAGTCTGAGCACTGATGGAGGGATTGTGCATGCCTGGTGAAACTCAGGCAGTTGTTGCCATCCTGTACCTGTCCCACAGGTGTGATGTACCCGATCCTGTGCAGGTGTTACGTGGTCTGCCACTGCGAGGACAATCAGCTGTCCATCCTGTCTCCCTGTGGTGCTGTCTTAGTATGTCTCACAGTACGGACATTGCGCTATTGCGCCTTCTTTACCACACTGTCTGTGTGAGTGGACCATTTCAGTCTGTCTGTGACGTGTACACCAAGGAACTTAACTTTCCAGCTTCTCCACTGCTGTCACTTTGATGTGGACAGGGGGTTGCTCCCTCTGCTGTTTACGGAAGTCCACAATCATCTCCTTTGTCATAACAAATATTCATTCAAGGAAACTGAGATTTACAACACAAGTCTTTGTTATCTAACAGCTATGAACTTTTCTTTAAGGTTAAAAAATTAAGCAATCGGGTAACTAAATCATAAACTATGGGTGTGGTCAAAATCTGTTTTCCATGCCAATACCTAGGGCTTTCCATGCCAATACCTAGGGCTTTCCATGCCAATACCTAGGGCTTTCCATGCCAATACCTAGGGCTTTCCATGCCAATACCTAGGGCTTTCCATGCCAAAACCTAGGGCTTTCCATGCCAATACCTAGGGCTTTCCATGCCAATACCTAGGGCTTTCCATGCCAATACCTAGGGCTTTCCATGCCAATACCTAGGGCTTTCCATGCCAATACCTAGGGCTTTCCATGCCAATACCTAGGGCTTTCCACGCCAATATTGCCATAGGGAAATGGTATGCAGGGAAAAAAGGGTGTGTGCCTAGGTGAGCCCCCATATTGCCAGTTCCACACACAAACATAAGGAATTAAGAACATTAATTCATGTATTACTGCGTACGGTAATGGTGTGCTTGCATGTCACCATATTTTGTCTCGGGCGGCCCCTTGTTTACCACTATTATGATATTAAGGGGTTACCCAAAATAACCTTTTGACAATGCTATTCTTTACCTCTAATATCCACAAATTAGTCAAGTAACTGTCATACTATTTTTTATCAAGGCATGTGTGTGAGCGATGGCATTGAAAGTTGAGTTATATTTAGAATATAGTATTTTTTTCCCCAGTACGCGTTACTTTCTGTATCCTGTATTTGTATCTGTATCTGTATTTGCATTAGCGTAGCCTCTTCTGTAGCCTGTCAACTATGTGTCTGTCTATCCCTGTTCTCTCCTCTCTGCACAGACCATACAAACGCTCCACACCGCATGGCCGCGGCCACCCTAATCTGGTGGTCCCAGCGCGCACGACCCACGTGGAGTTCCAGGTCTCCGGTAGCCTCTGGAACTGCCGATCTGCGGCCAACAAGGCAGAGTTCATCTCAGCCTATGCCTCCCTCCAGTCCCTCGACTTCTTGGCACTGACGGAAACATGGATCACCACAGATAACACCGCTACTCCTACTGCTCTCTCTTCGTCCGCCCACGTGTTCTCGCACACCCCGAGAGCTTCTGGTCAGCGGGGTGGTGGCACCGGGATCCTCATCTCTCCCAAGTGGTCATTCTCTCTCTCCCCCCTTACCCATCTGTCTATCGCCTCCTTTGAATTCCATGCTGTCACAGTTACCAGCCCTTTCAAGCTTAACATCCTTATCATTTATCGCCCTCCAGGTTCCCTCGGAGAGTTCATCAATGAGCTTGATGCCTTGATAAGCTCCTTTCCTGAGGACGGCTCACCTCTCACAGTTCTGGGCGACTTTAACCTCCCCACGTCTACCTTTGACTCATTCCTCTCTGCCTCCTTCTTTCCACTCCTCTCCTCTTTGACCTCACCCTCTCACCTTCCCCCTACTCACAAGGCAGGCAATACGCTCGACCTCATCTTTACTAGATGCTGTTCTTCCACTAACCTCGTTGCAACTCCCCTCCAAGTCTCCGACCACTACCTTGTATCCTTTTCCCTCTCGCTCTCATCCAACACTTCCCACACTGCCCCTACTCGGATGGTATCGCGCCGTCCCAACCTTCGCTCTCTCTCCCCCGCTACTCTCTCCTCTTCCATCCTATCATCTCTTCCCTCTGCTCAAACCTTCTCCAACCTATCTCCTGATTCTGCCTCCTCAACCCTCCTCTCCTCCCTTTCTGCATCCTTTGACTCTCTATGTCCCCTATCCTCCAGGCCGGCTCGGTCCTCCCCTCCCGCTCCGTGGCTCGACGACTCATTGCGAGCTCACAGAACAGGGCTCCGGGCAGCCGAGCGGAAATGTAGGAAAACTCGCCTCCCTGCGGACCTGGCATCCTTTCACTCCCTCCTCTCTACATTTTCCTCTTCTGTCGCTGCTGCTAAAGCCACTTTCTACCACTCTAAATTCCAAGCATCTGCCTCTAACCCTAGGAAGCTCTTTGCCACCTTCTCCTCCCTCCTGAATCCTCCTCCCCCCCCCCCCTCCCTCTCTGCAGATGACTTCGTCAACCATTTTGAAAAGAAGGTCGACGACATCCGATCCTCGTTTGCTAAGTCAAACGACACCGCTGGTTCTGCTCACACTGCCCTACCCTGTGCTCTGACCTCTTTCTCCCCTCTCTCTCCAGATGACATCTCGCGTCTTGTGACGGCCGGCCGCCCAACAACCTGCCCGCTTGACCCTATCCCCTCCTCTCTTCTCCAGACCATTTCCGGAGACCTTCTCCCTTACCTCACCTCGCTCATCAACTCATCCCTGACCGCTGGCTACGTCCCTTCCGTCTTCAAGAGAGCGAGAGTTGCACCCCTTCTGAAAAAACCTACACTCGATCCCTCCGATGTCAACAACTACAGACCAGTATCCCTTCTTTCTTTTCTCTCCAAAACTCTTGAACGTGCCGTCCTTGGCCAGCTCTCCCACTATCTCTCTCAGAATGACCTTCTTGATCCAAATCAGTCAGGTTTCAAGACTAGTCATTCAACTGAGACTGCTCTTCTCTGTATCACGGAGGCGCTCCGCACTGCTAAAGCTAACTCTCTCTCCTCTGCTCTCATCCTTCTAGACCTATCGGCTGCCTTCCATACTGTGAACCATCAGATCCTCCTCTCCACCCTCTCCGAGTTGGGCATCTCCGGCGCGGCCCACGCTTGGATTGCGTCCTACCTGACAGGTCGCTCCTACCAGGTGGCGTGGCGAGAATCCGTCTCCTCACCATGTGCTCTCACCACTGGTGTCCCCCAGGGCTCTGTTCTAGGCCCTCTCCTATTCTCGCTATACACCAAGTCACTTGGCTCTGTCATAACCTCACATGGTCTCTCCTATCATTGCTATGCAGACGACACACAATTAATCTTCTCCTTTCCCCCTTCTGATGACCAGGTGGCGAATCGCATCTCTGCATGTCTGGCAGACATATCAGTGTGGATGACGGATCACCACCTCAAGCTGAACCTCGGCAAGACGGAGCTGCTCTTCCTCCCGGGAAGGACTGCCCGTTCCATGATCTCGCCATCACGGTTGACAACTCCATTGTGTCCTCCTCCCAGAGCGCTAAGAACCTTGGCGTGATCCTGGACAACACCCTGTCGTTCTCAACTAACATCAAGGCGGTGGCCCGTTCCTGTAGGTTCATGCTCTACAACATCCGCAGAGTACGACCCTGCCTCACACAGGAAGCGGCGCAGGTCCTAATCCAGGCACTTGTCATCTCCCGTCTGGATTACTGCAACTCGCTGTTGGCTGGGCTCCCTGCCTGTGCCATTAAACCCCTACAACTCATCCAGAACGCCGCAGCCCGTCTGGTGTTCAACCTTCCCAAGTTCTCTCACGTCACCCCGCTCCTCCGCTCTCTCCACTGGCTTCCAGTTGAAGCTCGCATCCGCTACAAGACCATGGTGCTTGCCTACGGAGCTGTGAGGGGAACGGCACCTCAGTACCTCCAGGCTCTGATCAGGCCCTACACCCAAACAAGGGCACTGCGTTCATCCACCTCTGGCCTGCTCGCCTCCCTACCACTGAGGAAGTACAGTTCCCGCTCAGCCCAGTCAAAACTGTTCGAATACCTAGGATAGGATAAAGTAATCCTTCTCACCCCCCTTAAAATATTTAGATGCACTATTGTAAAGTGGCTGCTCCACTGGATGTCATAAGGTGAATGCACCAATTTGTAAGTCGCTCTGGATAAGAGCGTCTGCTAAATGACTTAAATGTAAATGTATTATTTTCATAGTAAATTCATAATCACATTATCGTAGGCAATATTTAATATTTTTGTAAATGGAGCAAAAACAATAAATATAGGACAAATAAAATGGGAATTTGGCTCCAACACCAGTGTTTATGGAAACTAAATCATGAATGACATCCATTTCTAAGAGGTATCGTGTTAGCAGAGTATTAATCTTGGAACCTAGAAGCTAGCTTTTACATTGAAATTATGGGGGAGCAGGAAATAAACACTGAGGACAAGTTTCCACCCCACTAACATTTTTGCCACAATGCCCATTCCGTCCCCGGCCCTACATTTACAATCCGACCTGGAAGCGTTCCGCGAAACATGGAGTTAGCTGAGCATGTTGGATGCCATCATTTCGCAGGTGAGCAGTGTGCATTCAATTCCGTTTGTAAAAAATCTGATTTCACTTGTAGCACCCTACTCTCTATTTGTCGATAGGTTTTTTCCAAAGCCACAGATTCTATTTAAATAGTCTGATTTATTGAGAGTAGCAGATTATTAATTTCCTGTTACACTTTGCATTAGCCCACCATTATTCCTGATTCTCCAATAGAATCTGTGGATCTGGTCAAGTTGAACCATTTTGGGTTCCGTTTAGAAACCTCAGTGGAAATGGTTCAACATGGAACCCAACAGGACTCTTCAAAAGGATGCTCTGACCATTGGCTCCTACAGGGGAAAATTAAGAACCCTACTTTGATACTAATGATTACTTTTTGTGTGTACCATCGTCACCTGATCATCCCCTACATTCACCCGCTCTTCTGTCCAGTGCAACTCTTCCCCAGGGCTCCACTACAACGCAGTAAAGTGCTGTAATGGTCTTCCTCTTGGATATTAGTAGTCGTTCTGGACCACTTCCGACCTATATTTTTGTGTACAGAGCTTTGTGAACGTCACAGGGTCCAATCCTTTATTCCGCCGCCATTCTCCAGTGCAGAGCAGACTTGAAGTGTCAGGTTTCACATCCCTCATTTGCATAGGGAGCGAGGTCACATTTTCTGGCCTATTCGGACAAAGGATTGATATCCTCTGGCTCAGTATGTCGCAGTCCCTCATGGGTTGTTTTCTGGTAGGGGAGAGTGGTGCGCATTTGTGAACTTTATCTCACCATTTGAACTTGCTGTGGTCTTCTCAGATGGATTAAGCTCTCAAAATTATTATTTTTCCCGTAAAATGTATATATGATGACTACTTTCTCACAGAGGGAGGGAATCAGACTCCTTACAACTTCAGCGTTAAGTGAAGACATTTGAATGGTAGCTGTGTGACGCAGAACTTTCTGACAGTAATGTAAAATGATGGCAATTTGTCACTTAACATTTATTTTTGTTGTAAGAAAGGTGAAATCTTATAGTAATTTTTAGTTTGATTGTTACTATATTTAGAAAGGCCTTTTGCTGAATAGGGGGAAGAAAATCATTTTTCATATTTTCCATAATATTTGTACTTGAACCTGTGACCTCAAGTTAGTACACCTCAGCAATTTTTAACCATTGTTTCACAGAAAGGTGAGTTCCAGACCTTTCTAGAACTATTCAGCATGGCCAACACATGAAAAAAATAAATAGACATGTGCAAAAGTTAGGTGGAAATCTAAATTTATATAGCTATATTCATAAAAAATAAAATTGTACAGAAGAGAAAGGGTTTTTTCATGTTACAATCATTTCAGCACCATTACATTAATGAAATAAGCATGCATGAACATACTTATCTTCGATTGTCTATAATTTCACTGCCATTGGGAAAGCACAAAAGGGTGTTTCAGAACTATATTGAAAGGTCTGGTTTTATATCCCACCCGGTAAGATTTGTTTTAAATTGTTTTTGGGGGGTGAAATGCTAATTTCTAGTGACTTTTTTGTGTGTAAAGGATACAGACAAATCTTAGCCTTGTAATTTGCTTAAATTTGCAGAGGAGCACTTACTCTGGTACAGTCCAATCAGTCTTAGGGACATTCATGAGTGGCGGCTCGTGATTGACTGATTATATGGGCGGACAGCCTGCTGAAATGTTTGGACAAAAATGCATTTCATTACCTTAGCCTATATGCTATAGTTAATTAAACCAGTCAAAGGCAACAGTTCGCCAAGAAAATAGGGTTTTCCAACAGGTCCAGTACTGCGAGAACCATAAATTCTACTAAATGCCCCAAAACCTGACTGGATTGACATAACGGAATAACACCAGTCCTGATAGAAACCAGAAATGACTGCAGATCAAAAACACAGTTCTGGCATAACTGAAATTGCAGAGAAAAGCTTAATTGCCAACTATATTGCCTTGCAAAAAAATAAAAACCTTATCCTCTCCTCCATTGGTGAATAAGAATACATCATTTTGGGACATACACCAAAGCAAAGCGCCAGTCTGAGTCTACTGAAGGATTGGGCCTCATCAAGTAGCAAGCAATGAACATTCAAGCTGTGTTGGCTAATCTGGAAACGAATTCCACCAACATTTCCTCTTGTTGCCTAAACCTGTCATGAGCATGACAGTTAATCCGAAGGTCAGGTGCCACACAAAATCAGGGCTGTATTGATTATGGGTTACTTTATTCCTGATTTCAGATTGTAAAGACATATACAGTATACTCACAGCCGCTAATCCCACCACGAGATGCTGCCTGTCGGCAACAAAATCCCATTCATTTTCACATCTGTTGACCATGATTACTGCCTGCTGTTGGAATGGAGTTCGACCAGAGCAGCTAGGGCGTTCAAGCTCAACGCCCCCAGGAGGAGCAATAAACTTAAAGCAGCAGTGTATTTCTTCTCAGAACCGCTAGGTGTCAATGTAATCTAATGTAGCGGTCCTGGATGCTAAAACATGCCCCCCCTCAAAGCAATAAGAGGCCAACTGAAATAATAGTTTGGAACACATTTAAACCGTAAAATATAAAGGCTACAGCACTTGACTGTTTTAAACATACTTTTTTTTGGGACTATAGGGTGCCGCCCCCAACACCCTAATGGACAAGCCACCACTGATTCATACTGTACTAAATACCAGTGAGACTGCATTGTCTTACGACAGGTGTCATCATGCTAGTGCAACCCCTGTTGCCTGAACTTCCTGTCTTGAAGAGTATTCCAACAGATCAGTGTGGACGAAGCTGTCAACGGTACGTCTGTACCATAGACCACCTTTACCCTAATCATCATGATCTTAGAGTCAGGAGGAGAGATATGTTCTGAAGGACTTATGTTAAACACTGGAATCTGAACATGTTTTCACTTTATTTTCTTCCCTTCTTGGTAAGGATGGAAAAACGGCATTCTCCAGAATGTTCCAAATCAGAACTCGACAGCGCAAAGGAAACAGCAGATCATCCCATCGGTCACATTTTTCTGATGCGTTCAGGCTCTTTTCTTTGTTCTTTTCAAATCATTCTTTGACAGAAAGTAGGAAGCTGCAAACTTAATTACCTTCTCACAATGAAAAACACAGAGTTGTAATAACGACTTTCTCTTGACATAATGTGGCATGCTTGTACCTTTAATAGTAAAGCAAGTGTTAACAGTTGTCTTATCAAAATAAGGTACAACTTTGTACCCCTCCCCTTAACAAACATTCAGGAATCTGAGGGGACAAAACAGAACAGAAAAACAAACCAATGGGGGGAAAAGTCTTGAGGATACCCCTGCCTGTCAATGCAGGAACTTTGAAAGAGTGAGCCATACCCCCCTTAACCTGTACCCCCTATCCCTCCCACGCAATCCTCCCTAGCCCCTCACGCACTGAATTTGGCCCATGTGTATGCACAAGTGTGTTTGTGTGACAAGTCCCTGTCCACCAGAGGAGGATTTGGTCTGTGTGTTGATGCATGCATGTATGCATGTATGTTTAGTCCCGACAGGCAGGCCAGCAGCCACCTCAGGAGGCGTTGGTGATTGGTTTGTACTTCTTGAGCCGGGTCCACTGTCCTGTGGAGTAGTTCATCTCAAACACTGTGTCCACCAGCATGGTGGTGCTGCCCGTGCCATCTGCCTTGGGCAGGATCTCTGTGTGTTCACTCAGCTTTATCTGGATAATGTCCCCCTGCTCAGGACACGGGTTCTCTGGAGAAAGAGGGGATAGATCAGTCAGATGTTCTAGAGTGTTAAGGTAGAAGGGTTCTCTGGAGAAAGAGGGGATAGATCAGTCAGATGTTCTAGAGTGTTAAGGTAGAAGGGTTATCTGGAGAAAGAGGGGATAGATCAGTTAGAGATTCTAGAGCAGTGGTCGCCAACCGGTCGATCGCGATCGAGGCATCTTCAAGGCATTCCTAGTCGATCACCAAATATTTCTGTAGAAAAGCCAATGAATGATAAAGGCTTGCGCTTGTGATGAGCTGTTGCTGGTAGGTGCACTTGATTCAAAAATCCTGCTCACCGTGTAAGCAAAGTGTTCCCATGAGACAAACTCCACTGGTGGACCGGCAAATATGTGACTAAATCGAGTGCACCTACTGCGCTGCCCAATCGGATAGCTCAAATCACCGTGGCTACAGAGCTTCCATGACCCTGGCCACAGCCAAGTTTAATAGGCTACTAGCCTACGTCAGATTAAATAACTTTTAAAACCATGACCACAGAGAGACTGTCAACGAATACAGCAAAGAGCTGCTGTTTTCATGACTGCGTTCATGGTTAAGTTTATATTCAGCAATGTCACTGTTTTTATTCAACACTTATAAAATGCACCTCTCCGTACTTCTGTTTGGGCTGCAGCTGCAATGACTGAGTAGCCAAGAGTCGATAGCTCTGCTTTTTATTATTTTTAGCAGTTAGTACTGTCGATTTTAATATTAAGGAATATTTAACTTTCTCTGGTCATAGTAACAACATGAATTTGTGCATGAGGCAGATGCAATGAGACTTGAGTTTGGCCATCAGGTGGAAGACGGTGTCCCCTCTCTCTGGTCATCAGTCTCACCGGAGGAAAGGAAGGAGAGAGCAGGGACCATGAGAGGCGGTTGTGGAAAAATAATTTTGAATGGTCATTCAACTTGGAATTCCAAGTCAGAAACTCAGGCATCTTTCTAGAGCTCTGACTTTTCGACCTGAAGACCACTGACGTCGTGATTTGACCTCGTTGACTATCAGATGCAGGTACAATCAGTCCAGTAAAATAAAAAAGCGAATTATTTAATTTCATGCTCCACAGTGCCTCAAGTGCTAAACCAACTGATCCATTATGTTATCAAACTCGAGTTTTGAAATATAATATGGTCTGATTATTAACAATATTGGCAGGCCAATCATATAGCCAATATGCTGTGATAATGTGTTAGGGCCAACTGCCCAAACATCATTCCTACAAAACTGTTTGCGTGAGGTTAATGTAAAATAAATACATCTCAGCAGTAGATCTCAGCTTTCTTTTTGACTGCGAAAGTGATCTTGACTCAAAGGTTGGTGACCACTGTTCTAGAGTGTTATGGTAGAAGGGTTCTCTGGAGGAGGAGGGGATAGATCAGTTAGATGTTCTAGAGTTATGGTAGAAGGGTTCCCTGGAGGAGGGGATATATCATTTAGATGTTCTAGAGTGTTATGGTAGAAGGGTTCCCTGGAGGAGGGGATAGATCAGTTAGAGATGTGTGCTGATATGGTAGAAGTCAGACATTTTCAACTAGCAGTGAGGGTAAGAGTGTTGGAAGGTGTGTTTGTGTACACATGAGTAAATAGCCAGTTAGGCTTAGATTCGACCCCCACCAGAGGGCTTGCACATATCCACATCCCAGTCGAACACATTACTAGTATGTTAAACTCACAGTATAGGACTAGGTGGACATACTCCAGGGAATATTCATAATTGCAAAAAGCTATTACTTTTTACTAAAATGAGGGAGTATTTTGCAGAAAGCAGTACAGTACCTCTGGATCCAGCCATGAAGCCCAGGATGAGTGCTTTCTCTGGTCTGGTAACCTTGTTGGCCGTCTTGAACATTTCTTGAGCAGCATACATCTGGTCTCTCTGAGGTTACACACACAGCGGCGCAGAGGTTACACACACAGCGGCATAGCAGTCTCACATCGTAAGTAGTCCAGATTAGAACGCTCACCCAATATAATGCCTAATTCTAAGTAGAATACTAGTGTGGATATTGGAAGTCCCAATGATGCCTTGAGCCAACTCACCGTGAGCGAGAGGTTCTTCTTGGGCTGGGGCTGCTGGGGCGTGGGCGTTGGGGGCTGTGTGGTGGGGGTCTCGGGCTGCGTGGCGGTGGCGGCGGCCGAGGGGCCGTTGCTGCTGGCAGGGGTGCTGGCTGGCGTGCTGGGCGAGGCGGGGGCGGTGGGGCTGGTTGCAGTGTTGCTGGCATTATACATGGGCGTCCTCTGTTTGAACTGGCCCGGGAGGGTGGTGGTGGCGGCAGCGCCGGGCGTGGCTGACTCCTCAGGCTGGCGACCCGACTGCAGGGCATCACGTCCCAAACCACCTGCGTTCGCTAGAATGAAGACCCAGTTATCGACATGAAACAATCGCTATATCACTCTGCCAATCTGAGAAGATTGGATAGGAGTAACTACAGAAAATGTGTCTGGAGTACAAGGAGTGGAATGTTAGCACAAACCGACTGATACCCAGGCTAGCCAAATGGAGGGTTACCCTGAGATCTGAGTAACAGCTCTGTAGGCGTCTCTCTCACCTGGCTGTGTCTCTGAACTGGGAATGTAGGAGGAGGAGGGGACCATACTGGGGGTGGACGGCAGGTAGCTCGTAGACGGCAGAGCACTCTCGTTGTTCAACGCACCCAGTTTCTGAAACACAGGAGAAGTGGGTCAATACCGCTGTATAAGTTGCATTACATTGTGTGAGTTAGTGAGTGTGTGTGAATGACGCTGAGTGAGTGAGTGTTCCTACCTGTGTCGATACCAGTCCAGCAGCATAGTCTGGTGTAGCGTTCTCCACCACAGCCTCCTCTTTAGCAGCTTTCTCCCCAGCCTCTGTTTCTGTACACACAGAGACAGGGCCATAAGTGGCTTAAGTGAAGACATTCAACTTTTCTAAACAATTTCAACTTCTCTTGTCCTGAATGTTGTAGCAAATACCACTAGCACATAATCATTAATAAGAGTCAGTGAGTCTGAAGGATGATGAGCAACAGTGAAGACTGCTAGCTAGAGAGCGGTAGATGGAAATAGAAAAGGCAGTTACCCAAAGTCTTTCTTCTCCTCTTTGCCTCTCTACCAGCTCCCACCATATCCAGCTCTGAGATGTCTAACAACTGGGGAACAGAGAATAATGTGCATCAGCTTCTCTTGACACATTTGAACACACACTATTTAGGGAATAGGGTGCCATTTGGGACACAGCCCATGCCACTTGTTAAGCCCCCTTAGTCACCTTGACCCCCCTCTCCTTGCGCAGGGGTGTCCGTGCTGGGGCGATGGGTGTGCGGTTGCTGGGGGGGCTGAACATGCTGGGGGTGGTGGGGCTGCGGAACGGGGCTTTGGGGATCCCCTTCAGGGGTGCTGGAAGGAAGGGTAGAAAACATGATAACATGATCTCAGCAACCACTCAGATACCAGTGGGTATTAGTCAGGTTTTCCGTTATGAAAATGTGGCGCCGGACATTTGACTGACAGCATTTACATTGACCGGACATTTGCGAAAATTACCAGACTGCATTGGGTGTGTAACCCGATTAGGCGTCCACCCACAGTGCTCAAAATGACAGAAAATCACATTTAGAGTATGGTAGTTCATCTGAACCGAACATGCAACTCAAGGATGCAATTTGAAGATGCTAGAATAACGGTCCACATTTACTTTTCCTCAGCCAACAAGACAAGTAACGAACAGCAAAATCACTAGCGTATGTCAATCTACTATCTCCCATAGTAGAAAAGTTGACCTACTCTATTTGTCAGCTTGTCGTTCTGTGTGACAAAGAAATGTCCTATTCCAAAACAGACACTGGGGCAGTTGTGGGGCGATGGAGTACAAATTCATACAACCAGTAGGCCTAAGATACTTTTAAAAAACCTGCTAAAAAGCAATGAATCTGACGCGACGGATCAGAACGTTTACCTTATGTTGATTAACTATCATTTCTTCACATCATAAAGTGCAGCGATGCACAGATACAGATTGTTTAATAGTCACATGTACAGGGTTGCAAGTGTGATGCAGGACTAAGTGAAATAAAATTATGCAAAAAAACAAATCGCACTATATACACATAACTGTAGCAGTGATGAATAAAAACATCATATTGGGGTGGAGGCAGAATAAAGACCATAGGGAGAGCAACGTGACCATTGAGGGGGGTGTGGGGACCAAGTGAAATAAAAACGAAACATGTACAAAAATACATAATATACACATTAACAACTGCAACAGTTATGCACGCTATTGGGGTAAGGAAGAATGTCCATAGCAGAAGTAGCAGGGCTGGGGGAGCAGCAGGTAATGGAAGAGACCATTGACGGTGGGAAATGTCCATGTGGGAGTAGCAGTGGGGAGGCTGGAGCAGATAGCTGACTAGTGGTGGATATTCAGCAGCCTGATGGTCTGAGGGTAGAAACTATTATCCAGTCTGGCCACGTCTGAATGATTGAACAGGGCATGGTTTAGGTGGCTGGGGGCCCTGATGATCGTCTTGGCCTTCCTGTGACACCTGGTGCTTTCAGCTGCACGTATCGCCATCTAAAGAGTCCTGCGGTCCGCGGCAGTGGAGTTTCCGCACCAGGCTGTGACCCAGCCCGACAGTATGCTCTCGATGGTGCTCCTGTTGAAGGGCCCTCGGGGACAGGCCGGATTTCTTCAGCATCCTGTTTAAGAGTCTCTGTCGTGCCTTTTTCACTACGGTGTCCCAGTGGTTAGACCATTTCTGCTTCTCTGAGATATGTACGCTGAAGAATTTGAAGTTATTGACTGTCTCCACGGCGGCCCCGTTGATGGTGATGGGGGCGTGTCCAGCCTGGTTCCTCCTGAAGTCCACAAATCAGCACCTTTGTTTTGCTAACATTTGAGGGAGAGGTTGTTTACCTGGCACCATGCCATCAGAGTGCCTACCACCTCCCTGTAGGCTGTGTCGTTGTAGTTGGTCAATCAGGCCAACTACTGTCGTGTCGTCAGTGAACTTGATGGAATTGGAACTCTGAGACCACGCAGTCGTGGGTATACAGGGAATACAGGAGGGGACTGAGGACACACCCTTGTGGGGCCATGTTGAGAATCCGTGTAGATGAGGTGCCTACCTTCACAACCTGGCTACACGCAAATGTTCATTCCATAATGCAATTAGTGGGAAAACACTGTCAAAAGCACACTGCACACACGCTGCTAATATGACCAGGATTCTACTTTTGGATACTGGACATCGAAAGAAACAAATAGAACATGAGAGAAATAGACTACTGGTTTCATTGGCATATGGAAGTCTTTATAAAATAATTGCCTCCATGTTTGGTCAGATTTTGGATCCAGGATACTTTGAAGGTAAGACATGCCCTGTTATATACAGTTAAATGTTCAGGTTTCAAACAATTAAAGGATACGTTTTTTTCCCCGCAACAGAACGGAATAGAACATTGCAAATATAACAATTTAATGTGTACAACATCTAAAAGACCTTGCATCACAATACTGAGAGCTTTTCCGTTTCTAAAATTAGGTATTTTGGTGTTTTTGGAGCATGCGTTTCCTGGGGTCCCCATACTACACAACGAGGAAGCCATTTGCTGTCGCTATGTGGAATCGTTGCCATCAAAAGTTTTTTTTAACACACAATTACATTTAGAATTGTTCCACAATGATTGTGCTAATAAAAGCATGTTTCACTCCAGCAGCAACAAATGACTTGATTGAGGCGCTGTAGCAGCATCTCTTGCGCTATTCATTTCAATTACAGGCTAAACCCTGGTATAAATGGTATAAGTGCTCATAGGCTTAGTCTTGGCAACAACAAAGAGTGTGTCAAACTCACTGGTGGTGTCCATCTTCTTGACCAGGCCTCTTCCTTTGGCGTGGAAAGGCACTCCCGCTGTCTTCTTCAGCTGTTGAGCCGTCTCTGTGGCTGAAAACACAATAACAATGAGACAATGGGGTGTATTAAAATCAGTGAACATTGTAGCATAACATTTAGCAACAGAAAACATTTTAAAACTAAAATAACATTTTCAAATGGACCAATTCCAGTAGGTCCTTCCTTGTTTCATCCTGTTTGCTTCCGTTAGGCTCCTAGTGAATATACCCAAGGGTGCTGTTCATTAGGCACCTGACAGAAGAAAACTGACAAACAGGGAGGGACTACATTAACTTGTCCAATAAGAAACGCTCATGTTTGTTTTCCAGCGAGTGCCGCAAAGAACATGAGTCGTGACCATTCATCAATGTGACAAAAAGACCATTCAACTTTCTGTAAAATTAGCACAAAGGAGAGGAGACCTGAAACACGGGGAGGCATTTCAACAGTCTAAAGTGGCTTCCTTTTCTTATCTGCTTTCCTTCATCTGCACTAATAACAGTAAATGGACAGGAGGGGGACCTGATCCCAGATCAGCACTACTAATCTGAGACGTTCAATACATTTGTCCGCAGATGAAGATGCGGAGATTGAGGTGAAGAGACGAGGTGGCCATTTTAGACTCTTGTCATGTACACTTGGATGGAGTGAAGTGTCTTATCTTACATTTCTGCAGCAGCTCTGCCCTGAGCGTGGCACTCTTGGGCTTCCTCTTCAGCTGGAAGTGTTTGACGGGGGGCGTGAGTGGGCCCACCAGCGTGGTCAGGGCGCTCTTGTTTAGGTACTGGCACTCCAGAGGGAGCATGGCTGACGCCTCACACTCACTCACTGCAGGGAGGAGAGCAATCAAAAGCATTTGTTTTCTTGTTTATTACATCTCTAAATGGATCTTGAAAGCTTAATTAAGCCCTTTTTACATCAGCAGCCGACAGTGTTTTTACAGTAACTCGACCTAGACCCCAAAGGGCAAGCGAAAGCTGTTAGTACACATGCCTGTCTGCATCATGCTATAACCAACCAGTACCTCTACATAAATAAAAAGTGCATAATGACAAGTAGTCTAGAGCTCAGCAATTCACCGCTCATGTACTGAATACAAAACGATTCTCCACTCTGATACACGGCCAATCAACAGGTGATTGTAGAGCAGCACCAACATGCTGGAAAATGTATCCCATTTGAAATGGGCACAAAAAAAACATTTTCCTAAATCATTCATTCCAGTGACAACGCTAGAACCATGAACCTCAATGACTCCTGCTGTTCTCATTTTCCCCCTTGACTAGTGACTCCTGACATACGGTAGTGTACCCACCTTTCTCCCGGAGCTCCCCCAGGATGTCCTGTACATTAGGGTTCTGCTCCTCCAGGTCCAGGTTGAGGGAGCCCGTCTCAGGGAAGGACTTTAGGATGTCTGCCACCATCAGTACCCAGGGCTCAGAGTCCACCGTGGCCAGCTGGATGATCTCTGATAGGGCCTCCTTCATCTGCACAGATAGGGTCAGGGAGGTTGTGGAAGTGTGGAGGGCAAGATTCAAAAACTATTGTCCAATCTTGTGGAATGGTAATGTGTTTTTAGGCTTTACATGCATGCATGGCTCACAGTAGGCCTTAAGCAGTTCATACAAATGGTATAGAACAAGGTATGGAAATAAACTGAACCTAGAATCTCCATGGGGCAGAGTGTGTAGGGGCAGAGGGTGGATATGGAGGTTAGAGCAGGGAACGGAATTCGAATATATGGATCTATATATCTATATCTATATATATATATATATATAACACCTGGACACTCGCCAAATACACCACCAGTTGAGGCTCCTCAGAGGAGAATAGAGAGGACCATCCTCCTCAGTGAATTTCATACAATTTAAACGTTCCAAAAGTTAAACATTTTTGATAACTACACTAAATATGTTCACGTCACCAAATAATTGATTAAAACACACTGTTTTGCAATAAAGTCTACAGCAGCCTCAACAGCACTCTGTAGGGTAGCACCATGGTGTAGCCAGAGGACATCTAGCTTCTGTCGTCTTCTGAGTACATTGACTTCAATACAAAACCAAGGAGGCTCATGGTTCTCACCCCACTCCATAAACCTACACAGTAATTATGACAACTTCCGGAGAACATCCGCCAACCTATCAGAATTCTTGCAGCATGAACTGACATGTCCACCAAATCAAAGGATCAGAGAATGAATCTAGTACTGAAAGCATGAGCTACAACTAGCTAGCAGTTTAGTGCATAACATGTGGTGAGTAGTTGACTCAGAGAGGAAAAAGACAATAGATGAACACTTTTGAACAAATTCATTAAAAAATAAATAATAATAACTTAGCTAGCAAATGCAGCTAGCTAGTTTAGCCTACTCAAACAGATGGATGCTATGACTGTCCAACACAGCACGGGAACTGGTACATTTTTGGTTTTACTCATTTATTGCCACCGGGGCCAGCTGGTGTATACGCTAAACTGCTTACTGACTATACACTAACGTTACTGCATGATTGAAGTAGGTTTACTAATGCTTTAGTTCTGTTAGCTATGCTGACTATGCTTACTTTAGCTAATATTTTAATGTTTTTATTTTACCTTTATGTAACTAGGCAAGTCAATTAAGAACCAATTCTTATTTTCAATGACGGCCTAGGAACAGTAGGTTAACTGCCTGTTCAGGGGCAGAACGACAGATTTGTACCTTGTCAGCTCGGGGGTTTGAACTTGCAACCTTCCGGTTACTGGTCCAACCACTAGGCTACCCTGCCGCCCCATAAGGTGACAACGATGTAGGCTATGTTTAGTGGTTATCATATGGTTTGGCTTGGAAAGGTTTTTTCGGCTGGTCACATACAGCTGATGCATTGAAGTCCACAAACGAAGGGATAGGGTGAGAGGAGGCGAGCGCATAGATGCTAGAAGGAATACAATGTGGCTGCTATGAAAGTGAACTGGGTTTACACGTGATCAGGGGTGTATTCAATCCACCGATTCTGTTGAAAACGTTTCTTAAACGGAAGCAAATGGAACAAAACGGGGATAAACGTACCTGAATCTGTCCAATAGAAACTCTTGTTTGCACCTGTTGGACTAATGATTACACCCTATGTAAGCTAGATGCACGCAAGAGTGTGCAAGGCAGTATTGAATGTGTCACTGTCTGTCCATGCTTCACTGTCTGTCACCTCATTTCTCTCGACCTATGTCCACCTACGTTGTAAACGTTCATTCATTGTCTAGGTTGTAGCAACCTCATGATGGGTATAGGGGAAAATGTTGTATCATGTAGTATCCTAAACCTATCAATTTGACATTGATCTGGGTGAATGGAATATGAATGTCAGTCATCCAATATGCTGTAATAGAAATAAGGCCAAACTAATAAAAAATACAAATCTCCTCCCTCATCATAAACAGCACCGTCCGCCACTGTACTACTCCTGCCATATAGAGAGTGTACTGACTTTCTGTTTCCTGGCCTGGTATGGTGGGCTGTCAATTGCCTTAAAAGGCCATCATTGGGAGGCCCTTAAACCTAGGTTCCAAGCTCAGCAGGCTGCAGTGCAGGGGACTTCATGGCCTCCATCATAGATGGACAAGGCCAGGTGCATCACAGAGAACCCTGCACACAATCTGGTCCAATGTTTTGAGCTGCTGTCCTCCAGAAGGAGATATAAGGTCCCACTGTTCAGCAAGAATAGGAGCAAGGCAAGTTTCATTACATCAGCCACCAAGCTGCTGAACAGTGGGACATAGGCCCAATATATGGTCGGACAGAAGGCTGCAGGGACTGTGAATATGTGCGTTAAGCTAAAAATTTAAATTAAAAAAGGCAGCATTTAAACTGACAGCCCAATTCTGATCTTTTATCCACTAACTGGTCTAATCAGATCAGCTCTGATAAAAATCTGATTAGTGGAAAAAAGTATCTTAATTGGGCTGCCTATGTAAACGCAGCCCTATTAACTTTCCAGTGTTTTTGTGTATTTGTATTCTGATCGCACAAAATTAATTTCCATGTAAATGAACAATAAGGTATATTCAATCGCACCTAGAAGCTACAGCTTCTGTGGTGCAGAATGTCAACCAGAGCCGACTCCATTGGATGAAACTTAGGAGTGCAAAGAACTTTGGACAAATGTTAGAGATAATATATGGCAGGAGATACTGAATTTGTTATGATCATAAAAAATGGAAGTGACAAGTCTAACTGTATAGCCTACATGTAGCTATTCAATCGCTTACCGGTATTAATCACGGAAGTAGAATGGGTAAACAAAGCAATGTCGAGACACTTTAAGGAATGCACCTGTTTTACAACACCGGTTGTAGACCAGTTGAGATTTATTTAACAAAGCTTAATAGAAAGTTTAACTGTTGATAGCTGATTTAAAATAGAGCAACAACTATTTCAAAGGCCATCTCCCACTAGTTTGGAATTGTGACCTAGCTAGCTCGCTGGTTACGCCCTCCAAAATGGCACTACCTGGCAGTCCAATCCAAAATGAAATCTAGAATTCGCAACAAAGCCTCCTTCACTCATGCTGCCAAACATACCCTCGTAAAACTGACTATCCTACCGATCCTTGACTTTGGCGATGTCATTTACAAAATAGCCTCCAACACTCTACTCAGTAAATTGGATGGAGTCGATCACAGTACCATCTGTTTTGTCACCAAAGCCCCATATACTACCCACCACTGTGACCTGTATGCTCTCATTGGCTGGCCCTCGCTTCAAATTCATCCCCAAACCCACTGGCTCCAGGTCATCTATAAGTCTTTGCTAGGTAAAGCCCTGCCTTATCTCAGCTCACTGGTCACAATAGCAGCACCCACCAGTAGCATGCGCTCCAGCAGGTATATTTCACTGGTCATCCCCAAAACCCAATTCCTCATTTGGCCGCCTTTCCTTCCAGTTCTCTGCTGCCAATGACTGGAACGAATTGCAAAAATCACTGAAGCTGGAAACTCATATCTCCCTCACTAACTTTAAGCATCAGCTGTCAGAACAGCTTACAGATCATTGCATCTGTACATAGCCCATCTGTAAATAGCCCACCCAACTACCTCATCCCCATATTGCTATTTATTTATTTGCTCCTTTGCACCCCAGTGCACATTCATCTTCTGCACATCTATCACTCCAGTGTTTAATTGCTCAATTGTAATTATTTCGTCACTATGGCTTATTTATTGCCTTACCTCCCTAATCTTACCTCATTTGCACACACTGTATATATATGTTTCTATTGTGTTATTGACTGTAGGTTTGTTTATTCCATGTGTATCTCTGTGTTTGTGTCGCACTGCTTTGCTTTATCATGGCCAGGTCGCAGTTCTCAACTGGCCTACCTGGTTAAACAAAAGGTGAACTAAAAAATATATATATAAAAAAAGCGAAACCACCTGACTGACAAAACTCTGACAAGTTCAGCATTTCAATGATTCTCAGACAAATCAGATTTCAAATACGACTACACTACAAACAGGTCCAATGTTACATTTTAGGTTAGCTAACTAACGTGGTGTTTATGAAAAGAAGGCATGTGCATTAGGTAAACAAAACAGAAAACATACGACTGGACAGAATTAGCCTAGCCGCGATAGTTAGCTACCTCCGGTCTGTAGACACTTACCTACACAGCTGACGTTAGCAGCTATCTAGCTAACCAAGGAAGCGATCGATGCGGACTGCTGGCTATCGATGGTTTAACTTGAGTAGAGAACACTATGTAATGATGTTGACTGTCTGCATCGCCATATCTGCGGCTACTAGCTAAGTATACATTTGAAACAGCTTGTAAGCATAGTGTCCAATGACGTTACAACTATACTTCCCGCTCAGGAAACATCAGCTAGAAACTCGGTCAAGGCTGCCTGTTGCATAATCCCATCTAAACTAGCTACCTAGTGCTCAATCAGTCATATGAACTCGCGTAACGTTACCCACCTCGTCAACAGTCCGCCTGGGAAGATGCAGCATCCCTAGCAAGAGTTTTAGCTTAACTGGAGGCGACAAACTCGAAAAACACAACCGTATATTGTCGATAACTGAAACGGTGAGGAGTGAAGCAATACTAGAAGGCGCCCAAAGCTCGTCTGTTGATCCTAGTTTATTATGGAGCCACAGACCGGTGTCGCTGTCCTTCATCGACGCCATCTTGGAAAAAGAAGTGTATTGAGTTCGGGCATTTTAACAGGCTACCTAAGAAAACAGAACTGTTAGGACCCACCCACATGTTCATATCGGGGAGAGCAAAATAAACTCACCTCTCTCTTACCTGTCCTCAAAAAATATTATTTTACAGGGCCTTTTGAAATAATTACTTTACAGAACACTTGAGGTGTACAACATCATTGCATTTATTTACCATTCATTTCGCGTGTTAGAGTTATGCAACTAAATAATTTATTAAAATAGACAGGCCTGTAGGAATATTATTGTACAATTACTGTATCTCAAATCAAATGTTTATTTGTCACATACACATGCTTAGCAGATGTTAATGCGAAGTGTAGTGAAATGCATGTGCTTCTAGTTCCGACCATGCAGTAATAACCAACGAGTAATCTAACCTAACAATTTCACAACTACCTTATACACACAAGTGTAAAGGGATGAAAAATATGTACATAAAGATATATGAATGAGCGATGGCCGAACGACATATTTACATTTACATTTAAGTCATTTAGCAGACGCTCTTATCCAGAGCGACTTACAAATTGGTGATTTCACCTTATGACATCCAGTGGAACAGCCACTTTACAATAGTGCATCTAGGTCTTTTAAGGGGGGTGAGAAGGATTACTTTATCCTATCCTAGGTATTCCTTAAAGAGGTGGGGTTTCAGGTGTCTCCGGAAGGTGGTGATTGACTCCGCTGTCCTGGCGTCGTGAGGGAGTTTGTTCCACCATTGGGGGGCCAGAGCAGCGAACAGTTTTGACTGGGCTGAGCGGGAACTGTACTTCCTCAGTGGTAGGGAGGCGAGCAGGCCAGAGGTGGATGAACGCAGTGCCCTTGTTTGGGTGTAGGGCCTGATCAGAGCCTGGAGGTACTGAGGTGCCGTTCCCCTCACAGCTCCGTAGGCAAGCACCATGGTCTTGTAGCGGATGCGAGCTTCAACTGGAAGCCAGTGGAGAGAGCGGAGGAGCGGGGTGACGTGAGAGAACTTGGGAAGGTTGAACACCAGACGGGCTGCGGCGTTCTGGATGAGTTGTAGGGGTTTAATGGCACAGGCAGGGAGCCCAGCCAACAGCGAGTTGCAGTAATCCAGACGGGAGATGACAAGTGCCTGGATTAGGACCTGCGCCGCTTCCTGTGTGAGGCAGGGTCGTACTCTGCGGATGTTGTAGAGCATGAACCTACAGGAACGGGCCACCGCCTTGATGTTATTTGAGAACGACAGGGTGTTGTCCAGGATCACGCCAAGGTTCTTAGCGCTCTGGGACGAGGACACAATGGAGTTGTCAACCGTGATGGCGAGATCATGGAACGGGCAGTCCTTCCCGGGAGGAAGAGCAGCTCCGTCTTGCCGAGGTTCAGCTTGAGGTGATGATCCGTCATCCACACTGATATGTCTGCCAGACATGCAGAGATGCGATTCGCCACCTGGTCGTCAGAAGGGGGAAAGGAGAAGATTAATTGTGTGTCGTCTGCATAGCAATGATAGGAGAGACCATGTGAGGTTATGACAGAGCCAAGTGACTTGGTGTATAGCGAGAATAGGAGAGGGCCTAGAACAGAGCCCTGGGGGACACCAGTGGTGAGAGCACGTGGTGAGGAGACGGATTCTCGCCACGCCACCTGGTAGGAGCGACCTGTCAGGTAGGACGCAATCAAGCGTGGGCCGCGCCGGAGATGCCCAACTCGGAGAGGGTGGAGAGGAGGATCTGATGGTTCACAGTATCGAAGGCAGCCGATAGGTCTAGAAGGATGAGAGCAGAGGAGAGAGAGTTAGCTTTAGCAGTGCGGAGCGCCTCCGTGATACAGAGAAGAGCAGTCTCAGTTGAATGACTAGTCTTGAAACCTGACTGATTTGGATCAAGAAGGTCATTCTGAGAGAGATAGTGGGAGAGCTGGCCAAGGACGGCACGTTCAAGAGTTTTGGAGAGAAAAGAAAGAAGGGATACTGGTCTGTAGTTGTTGACATCGGAGGGATCGAGTGTAGGTTTTTTCAGAAGGGGTGCAACTCTCGCTCTCTTGAAGACGGGAGGGACGTAGCCAGCGGTCAGGGATGAGTTGATGAGCGAGGTGAGGTACGGGAGAAGGTCACCGGAGATGGTCTGGAGAAGAGAGGAGGGGATAGGGTCAAGCGGGCAGGTTGTTGGGCGGCCGGCCGTCACAAGACGCGAGATGTCATCTGGAGAGAGAGGGGAGAAAGAGGTCAGAGCACAGGGTAGGGCAGTGTGAGCAGAACCAGCGGTGTCGTTTGACTTAGCAAACGAGGATCGGATGTCGTCGACCTTCTTTTCAAAATGGTTGACGAAGTCATCTGCAGAGAGGGAGGAGGGGGAGGGGGAGGAGGATTCAAGAGGGAGGAGAAGGTGGCAAAGAGCTTCCTAGGGTTAGAGGCAGATGCTTGGAATTTAGCGTGGTAGAAAGTGGCTTTAGCAGCAGAGACAGAGGAGGAAAATGTAGAGAGGAGGGAGTGAAAGGATGCCAGGTCCGCAGGGAGGCGAGTTTTCCTCCATTTCCGCTCGGCTGCCCGGAGCCCTGTTCTGTGAGCTCGCAATGAGTCGTCGAGCCACGGAGCGGGAGGGGAGGACCGAGCCGGCCTGGAGGATAGGGGACATAGAGAGTCAAAGGATGCAGAAAGGGAGGAGAGGAGGGTTGAGGAGGCAGAATCAGGAGATAGGTTGGAGAAGGTTTGAGCAGAGGGAAGAGATGATAGGATGGAAGAGGAGAGAGTAGCGGGGGAGAGAGAGCGAAGGTTGGGACGGCGCGATACCATCCGAGTAGGGGCAGTGTGGGAAGTGTTGGATGAGAGCGAGAGGGAAAAGGATACAAGGTAGTGGTCGGAGACTTGGAGGGGAGTTGCAATGAGGTTAGTGGAGGAACAGCATCTAGTAAAGATGAGGTCGAGCGTATTGCCTGCCTTGTGAGTAGGGGGAAGGTGAGAGGTGAGGTCAAAAGAGGAGAGGAGTGGAAAGAAGGAGGCAGAGAGGAATGAGTCAAAGGTAGACGTGGGGAGGTTAAAGTCGCCCAGAACTGTGAGAGGTGAGCCGTCCTCAGGAAAGGAGCTTATCAAGGCATCAACCTCATTGATGAACTCTCCGAGGGAACCTGGAGGGCGATAAATGATAAGGATGTTAAGCTTGAAAGGGCTGGTAACTGTGACAGCATGGAATTCAAAGGAGGCGATAGACAGATGGGTAAGGGGAGAAAGAGAATGACCACTTGGGAGAGATGAGGATCCCGGTGCCACCACCCCGCTGACCAGAAGCTCTCGGGGTGTGCGAGAGCACGTGGGCGGACGAAGAGAGAGCAGTAGGAGTAGCGGTGTTGTCTGTGGTGATCCATGTTTCCGTCAGAGCCAAGAAGTCGAGGGACTGGAGGAGGCATAGGCTGAGATGAACTCTGCCTTGTTGGCCGCAGATCGGCAGTTCCAGAGGCTACCGGAGACCTGGAACTCCACGTGGGTCGTGCGCTGGGACCACCAGATTAGGGTGGCCGCGGCCATGCGGTGTGGAGCGTTTGTATGGTCTGTGCAGAGAGGAGAGAACAGGGATAGACAGACACATATTTGACAGGCTAGAGAAGAGGCTACGCTAATGCAGAGGAGATTGGAATGACAAGTGGACTACACGTCTCGAATGTTCAGAAAGTTAAGCTTACGTAGCAAGAATCTAATTGACTAAAATGATTAAAATGATACAGTACTGCTGAGGTAGGCTAGCTGCGTTGTTGACACTACCCTAATCAAGTCGTTCCGTTGAGTGTGAAGTTTCTACAATGCTGCTTTTGGGGCAAGCTGGCTAGCTAGCAGTGTTGGTTACGTTACGTTGCGTTAGGAGAACGACAATAGCTGGCTAGCTAACCTAGAAAATCGCTCTAGACTACACAATTATCTTTGAAACAAAGACGGCTATGTAGCTAGCTATGTAGCTAGCTACGATCAAACAAATCACACCGTTGGGACTGTAATGAAATGAAATGAAAATATGATACTACATGTGGAGCGAAGCGGAATGCGACCGGAATGCGAAAGTTCTATTCAGTAGACGTTGGCTAGCTATTGGCTAGCTAGGAGTGTCTCCTACGTTAAGGACGACAAAATAGCTGGCTAGCTAACCTCGGTAAATTAAGATAATCACTCTAAGACTACACACTCTAACTACACAATTATCTTGGATACGAAGACAGCAAAGACAACTATGTAGCTAGCTAACACTACACTAATCAAGTCGTTCAGTTGAGTGTGATAGTTACTACAGTGCTACGGTAGACGGTGAACGTGTTGGGCAGATAGGAGACGACGAAATACGATAATTACGCAATTATCTTTGATACAACGACGACTATGTAGCTAGCTAAGAAGAAATTGCTAAGATTAGACAAATCAGACCGTTGTACTATAATGAAATGTAATGAAATGTAATGAAAAAGTTATACAACCTGCAGACCGAAGCGCGGATGCGACCGGTCTGCAGGATGCAGTAGATGGTATCTAGTACAGTATATGCATATGAGATGAGTAATGTAGGGTATGTAAACATTATATTAAGTGGCATTGTTTAAAGTGGCTAGTGATTTTTTTTTTATACATCTTTAAGGTTATGCAACTAAAGATGCTAAAATTAGTGCTGTGATTAAATTAGCCTATAAGACATGTGACCAACATAGCGAACCAGAGAGGCCAACATTTCATTTGCAATGAATAAAACAATTTAGCATCATTTTACGTGCTTTCGGGAGGGACAATCCGTTCGCCTAACCTTTCTGCCCATCGAATTCATATTCAACAGAATCGTCTCTTCATTATCACACACAGTGAGTAGGCCTAGATTTGAATGCTTCTGTAACCGATGTGAAATGGCTAGCTAGTTAGCGGGGTGCGCGCTAATAGCGTTTCAATCGGTGACGTCACTCTCTCTGAGCGGTTGAGGTAGTTGTTCCCCTTGCTCTGCAAAGCCGCAGCTTTTGTGAAGCTATGGGTGACGATGCTTCGTGGGAGGCAGTTGTTGATGTGCGCAGAGGGTCCCTGGTTCGATATATAAACATCTATATATATGTGTATGTAGGCCTATATAATGGTGTGAAATAGACAGTATATGTTATATAGGATGAAATAGACAATATTTACAGTAAGTTATATAGGATGAGCCTTGAATCAAATTAAGTATGTATATGCATATGAAGTGGGTAAAACAGGAGGCCTATGTAAACATGTATTTTTTTTATTTATAAATTGAACTTTTATTTAACTAGGCAAGTCAGTTAAGAACAAATTATTATTTACAATGACAGTCTACACCGGCCAAACCCGGACGACGTTTACATTGTGCTCCGCTCTATGGGACTCCCAATCACCGCCGGTTGTGTTCAAGCCTGGATTCAAACCAGGGTGTTTGTAGTGATGCCTATAGCACTGAGAAGCAGTGCCTTAGACCGCTGCGCCACTTGGGACCCCTAGTGAGTCTTTCGCTGAGCAAACATAGCCTACAGTCGTTTTCATCTAGTATACCAATGCTTCGTAATATGATAGCTGCCTATCCTAAAGTTTCAAAAGCTGCAATTCGCTCTCTCCGTTTGCCGGGTCTTCCTCTGGACATGATGCACGGCAGTATGGCATCGAGCGGCTATTTGAAAGCGGTGATGCTGCTCTTAGCCGTGCAGCTGCTGTCTTTAAGGCCAGGTTTTGGCGAGCAGGAGACAGGGACGGCAATACCTGCCGAAAGTAAGTGGTTTTATTTAATAGGTTTTATTGTATTTGTTCTTTTTGCAAAATTAGCGTTTGTTACTGTTGTGCGGATGACTATTGTGCATAGATAGAAAAAATGTAAGATTTATTAGACCTACACAAAATCAAATTTGATTGCCTAATCGATAGTTTACCAATTGAGAACAGCCATTGATTGATGAAGTGTAGCAGCATATAAGGTATTACTTGTAAATCTAAAAGTCTTCAGATATTGATTTTGTTTTCACAAATGCAGTAACCTATATATAATGAATCATACTGAACACTATTATTGTATTTTGTCTCATTGTCTTGCAGGACGTCCCTGTGTGGACTGCCATGGATTTGAATTCATGCAGAGGGCACTGCAAGACCTCAAGAAGACTGGTTTCAAGCTCGATGCCCAGGTAACAGTTCCTATCCCTCTCTGTTTTAGTTACACCTTATGTTACATTGTAATTATTCTTGTAAGTACAGTGTAAAGACTATTGAATATACTCAGTGCTTGAAGTGGGCTGGAGCTGTCCACCTCCAATGTGTCTATAGATTGAGAACTGGCACCTGATATAGAATAGGCTATTGGCTTTATTATGTTATGAGTACCACCATCTAAACGAAGACTTCCATCCCCCAAAATGAGTACCAGTACCTATTTCATTCCACTTTAACCACTGATCAGTGGTGTGTCCAGTACATTTTCAATGGAGTGGCCAAGGTGGGGCACAGACCCAGTTTAGGGGGGCCATAACATATACATTTACATTTTAGCAGATGCTCTTATCCAGAGTGAGTTACAGGAGGAACTAGGGTTAAGTGCCTTGCTCAATGGCACATCGGCAGATTTTTAACCTAGTCATTATGAACCTTAATCGATGGAAGGTGGATTTTGATCTATATAATTATGATGGTGCAATACATGAAATGCTTCAGCTTAGGTTTGAGATATTTCCCTGTTCAAGTAAATCATAAATTCATTTCAAAATCTTGTTAGAGTGTTTGCATTCAAGCTCATTCTTTTTTTTACCCGTACAACAGTAAATTCACTTAATGTGCCATCCAGAGTGTGAATTATACCGTGATATTCATGGGGTCTCTATTTCTTAACAGGATATTTTTTTAAATAGAAGGTTAAGTAGGTTCCCTGCGTACGCTTGTCTACTCTGAAATAAGTCCAGCATCCGAAAGAGTGGATTGTGCACCTGCCATTTGAACGGAAAGGGATATCTTTTACAAACACCATAAGTGTAATGACATTCAGCCTACAAAGGGGCATGGAAACATGGATGCCAACAGAACCCAGTCAACATTTTAAAAAATTAAATGATTTCTCATTCTTGTCTAGCCGTGTTTCATAAGTTTCCTTCAATTTGCAAGAGGCCGAATCTTTCATCAGAGAAAGTGTCAAACAGCGCCCCTCTGTCTTAGTATCTGTAGTACACGCATCTGATGGTGTCTGGCCAAAAATAATATGACATGTCCTACTCTTTTTGGCCAGACACCATCAGATATGTACATGGGTTAAACATACTGTTTCACTTGCTCGGATGCTTTCCTCTGTACAGTTCTTCTATAAGTTGCCTGCTGTTGTGCCCATGAGCAAGGCACTTAACCCCCTACAATTGCTCCAGAGGCGCTGCACTGCGGCTGACCCATTGCTTCCAACCCCGCGGGTGTGTGTGTCTCGGGGGGGTTGGATTGTGAGCGTAAAGACACATTTCCGTTCTCTATAAGTTAATGGACAAAGTAATGTTTTAGTCTTGTTTAGAAGGTTTACTCAGACTGGTGCTCACTAACATGGCATTGCCTCTATTTCTTCCTAGACTGAGACCCTGGTGTTGAGGGAAAAGAGGTGAGCCCTGTGTGGATGCACGCCCACTAATACCCCGCACTGAGTTAAGTAGTGATGTGCCCTCCCCATGGCAACCGACTCCACACCCACTATTACTGGACACCTTCTTTAAACTACTACAAACACTGCCTGGACTAGACAGATGTCTCTGAGCCTTCTTCTATGGAATATTGTAAAACACAAAAAAGTTAAATCATTTGTACAACATGCACTTTATTTTCTTTGCTAACATATCAGATATTATATTGCAGTGGTTTAATTGTACTTTGAATATAAGATTTTATTTGATGAGTTCAGAAAACCAGCAATGCGTTACTATGTCATGTAGGGCAAAGCAAACTACACCTCATGTCCCTCTTGGTCATATGTGAGGTTTCGAAACACAAATCTAGATAATTTTAGGTAGTTCTGTAAGTACATTCAATGAACAGATATCTTTATAAAATGTGGCAAAATATCAGTGATCTTCAAGATAATTCACATATATACCTAGCAGCGGTCTTGAATTCAAAAGAGCTGGTAATTCATAATAACACCCGTATCATTTTAAGAAAGTTCCTTGGAAAGTGTTTTTATAATCATGGGAACACCAGGCTTCAGAATAAGTGTTCTTTTTAGTTCTCTGTGGTACCATACATCCTTGCTGCATGAATATAAGGTATAGACCTACACTCCCATCAGTTATAACAAATGTCATTTGATCACACTTTTATTGCTGAGAATTTTCCTGCATTGTGATTTGCATCCATTCACTGAAAACCGACATTAACACACGGTTATATAGATTTTGTTTTATTTAACTAGGCAAGTCAGTTAAGAAAAAATTCTTATTTAAAATGACGGCCTACCCCGGACGACACTGGGCTAATTGTGTGCCGCCCTATGGGACTCCCAATCACAGCCAGATGTGATGCAGCCTGGATTCAAACCAGGGACTAAAGTGACACCACTTGCACTGAGATGCCTTAGACCGCTGTGCCACTCGGGAGCTTTTGGACAGCTAATAGCCTAACCACCGAGAATGCAACATTATGGACTAAACATTCAAATCCTGTTTTGCAGAATTATTTTGCTGTGACAGTACAGGTCAAATTAGGATCCTACCACCATTTGAACATGCAGCACAACACATCTCCTTCGCATAGAGTTGATCAGGCTGTTGATTGCAACCTGTAGAATGTTGTCCCACTTCTCTTTAATAGTTGTGCGAAGTTGCTGGATATTGGCGAGAACTGGAACATACTGTTGTGCACGTCGATCCAGAGCATCCCAAACATACAGGCCATGAAGAACATTTTCAACTTCCAGGAATTGTGTACAGATCCTTGCAACATGAGGCTGTGCATTATCATGCTGAAATATGAGATTATGGCGGTGGATGAATGGCACTACAATGGGCCTCAGGATCTTGTCACAGTATATCTGTGCATTGAAATGACCATTTCAAATTGCAATTGTGTTTATTGTCCGCAGCTTATGCCTGCTCATACCATAACCCCACCATGGGACGCTCTGTTCACAATATTGACATCAGCAAAGCACTCGCCCACACGACGTCATACACGTGGTCTGCGGTTGTGAGGCCCGTTGGACACACTGCCAAATTCGCTAAAACGTTGTTAGAAGCAGATTATGGTAGAGAAATGGACATTAAATTGTCTGGCAACAACTCTGGTGGGCATTCCTGCAGCCAGCACGCCAATTGCGCGCTCCCTCAAAACTTGAGACATCTGTGGCATTGTGTTGTGTGACAAAACTGCACATTTTAGAGTGGCCTTTTATTGTCTTCAGCACAAGGTGCACCTGTGTAATGATCATGCTGTTTAATCAACTTCTCAATATGCCACACCTGTCAGGTGGATGGATTATCTAGGCAAAATAGAAATACTCACTAACAGGGATGTAAACAAATTTGTGCACAAAATTGGAGAGAAATAAGCCTTTTGTGCGTATGGAACATTTCTGGGATCTTTTATTTCAGCGCATGAAATATGGTATGAAGGCAATTTGTAATCCAATTCCAAACTTACCTTGAGGCCACAGGTATGTGATGACGTAGTCAGACACATTTCCAAAACAACCACAGAACAGGGAATCCAAAGCTCCGATAGTGTAAAAACATACATTTATTTTCCAAACTAAAGGTAATTTCATTGGCAATATTCCATCAACGAACAAAGTCGAAGTGATCAGTTTTCAACTCCAAACAAAAGGTATAGACTAGTAGCAGCTTTCTTAGTATCGTAGCGCAAAAAACTGTAAGGTAGCTCCATACCTGAGGCCTTGTAGACCCATACTGCAAAAAAGCAAATAGGTAAAGGGAAGGGGAACATGGGGAAAAAAGGGGTGTGCCCAGGAAATGCTTTTAAATACCCATGTTAATCATAATAGAAAACCAAAAACTCCAACTATACTCCATAATTCATAACGCTATATTTATAGTTGTATAAATGGGGATTTGGCTCCAACACATGGTCCGCTCATTAGGTAAGTAGATTGACAAGTGCAGCATTTTCTGACCTAAACTGACCAAGGCACACACCTCCAACAACAACACATAAAACCTCACATAATTCTGTCCAAAAACAATGTCTCTCAACCAGTGACATCTGGGCTTTCTAGGTGAGCGCTGATGTCGCCCTTTGTTAAGCATTGCCCACTTTGTCAAAGGCAGGGGGGAAAAATATTCCCAGCGCCTCTCCAGGGTGCTGTTGGAGAGATGTATCTCTGCAGTGCCACACCAACTTTCAGTAAAAAAATGTATCTAACATAAATCATGTAGCAGATAGAGAATATGCCAGAAAGAGTATGTGGCCCTTTCTGTAGCCTACAGGCTAGAGATCAAATGTATGAAGATGTAGGATCCTTTTACATCATGCAATTTTCTCTGATCAAATAGGCTAATAACCTAAAAGGCACTCAATCAAATAAAAAAATGAGCTGTAATGTTAACAACATATCCTAATAACAGGACAGGTCAAAGTCAAATGGACAATATGGAATGAACAATCACAACTGTTGTACAGGACTTTCACCCGATTGTCATCATCAGTGGTTTGATGTTTATATCCATAAATTTGACCGGCTGATCATAGCGAAAAATAAAATACTTCTACATGTCCCACTGTGCAAACACATTACAAATAGGCTCGTGATAAATCCAGATAAAGTTAAGCAACTTTGATATTCAAAGATTACATCGCCAAATTGATTAGTCACAGGAATCAGGACTAATAAAACCAACACAACGGCCTGTTTTATAAATGGTGGGCCTACCACATGGATGGGAATTCATAAAATTCCATTGCGGGCGACATGGTAGGCCACACCCCAGTAAGCATGAGCCGACGTCTTTAAGACGTTTTTTTTTGGTCCTGTCCGGATGTCGTTTTTTGGTGTTTTACAAATGGTTTACCACATAGATGGGCATTCATAAAATTCAATTTCAGGCACGACTGTAGGCTACACCTCTGTAAGCATGGACTGACTCCGAAGCCTTTTGGACGTCTTTTGGGAGCTTACACCTGCTTACACCTGTCAAATTCTCTCAGATCTCCACAAGTGCGTAGGGCTTAGGGATCGATTTGGGATTGGGCCACAGTTCCCATTCATGCATTAGAGGCTCAGTATTTCATTGTCTGACAGACAACCCCAGCAGCAGAAGAACATTTGATAATCAACCCATTTGTGTGTGTATGTGTGTGTAATGTATACCAGTGTGGGTGTGTGTGTGTTAGGGAGTTTTGCTTGTTATAGATACTGCACAGGCCTGCCCATCAGCGCTAGTGGCAGAGACGCAATTATTATGGCTGTGTCCTAAATGGCACCCTACTCCCTATGTGGTGCACTACGTTTGACCATAGGCTCTGTTCAAAAGTAGTGCACTATATAGGAAATAGGGGGCCGTTTGGGACATATCCTGTGTGTAATAGGACCAATTTCTCCCCTGCAGAGAATAGGTGCTGTTCGTCACACTTTATCAACTACTATCAGGCTAAACAAGGCCACACTCTCTTGGTGTGTGGTGTGTGTTTATGTGTGGCACAGTGACTGTGAGATTGTAATTTCTGCCTGATGCTGTCCTTGGTCTACTGATATTTTTATACATAACTAGATTCAGGGGCGCAACCTTGGTTTCAGAAGTAAAAAAAAAAAATCCAGTCGGCTAAACACTCAAAACAGCCTACCCAGCCACTCTGTCCAAAAGCACACTGTTGCCTCGTTTTGTGTCACAATGATAAAACTGTGGGAGGGGGGGACAAAAATACAATTTCAGAATGTTGTGGGGGGGGGCATGTTCCCACCGTCCCCAGTGAAAGTTGCGCCCCTGACTGGATTCTAAAAAGAGAATCATGGTTGTTAAGTGATCATGATCAACATTATTATTACATAGAATTAAGAGGCAGCATTTTATTCAAAACCCTGTAACCATGCCTCTCCTCATAGGGTGTCTGAATAGACTACTCAGCTTGGAATGAGACCCCAGGCATTATCTATCAAACGCCAATCAAAAACAATGACTGTCTCAGATCACACAGCAGCAGTTGAGGAGAGACTGACTGCTTCAATTCTTCTTTTTACAAGAAACATGAATTTGTTGAAAATTCCAAATTGTTTGCGTAGCCAATTTACACACAGCTCTGACACACACACTTATCCCACCAGTCCCCAAATCCAGAACAAATTCAAGAAAGCATACAGTGTTATATATAGCCAGTATTGCATGGAACTCCCTTCCATCTTATATTGCTTAAATGAACACAACACCTCTCCCCTATTTGACCTAGATAGTTTGTGTGAATGTATTGATATGTAGGCTACATATGCCATTTTTAAATTGTTGTAGTTCTTTCCATGTGCTGTTCTTGTCTATTAATGTTCTGTATTATGTCATGTTATGTTATGAACCCCAGGAAGAGTAGCTGCTGCTTTCACAATTCTCTCTTTGTGGACATATTGATTGTTCTGGTCTGGAGCTGCTTCTGTCAGTTATATTTACAGAATGCAGCAGTAGCCAGCCTGGTCCCAGATCTGTTGGTCCTGTCTTGCCAACTAGGCAAGACTTGGCAAGACAGCACAAAGAGAATGAAGACCAGGCTAGAAGTAGCCATTAATTTATAATGTGGATTACAGCACAGACCCAGGTTCAATTCCAGGCTGTATCACAACTGGCCGTGATTGGGTGTCCCATAGGGCGGCACACAATTGGCCCAGCGTCGTCCGGGTTAGAGTTTGTCCGGGGTAGGCCGTCATTGTAAATAAAACATGTGTTCTTAACTGACTTGCCTTGTTAAATAAAGGTTAAATAAATACAAATCAATGTAGACAGAGACTGCCTGCCATACCGCTTCCATCCACATGGAGGAGCCCAAACTCAGCGCAGGGCAGGACATTTGGTTCTGCTATGTCGCATTGTTGCAGCATCTTCTCTATAGGCTTAAAATCAAGAGTTATCTCTGCAAAGCAAGCATGTTTATGAATTAAATAGATCTAGCAACAGTTTGAACAAAAATCAAACTGTCTGTTATATACTCCACTGGCATTGCAACCCTGGGCTACCTACGTCTCAAATGGTACCGTATCAAAAGTAGTTCACTATGTAGGGAATAGGGAACCATCACCTCCATCCACCCAGGTCTAAGACGCCATCCTCATGTCGCAACTCTGACTAAACTGAACACACCCAGTCAGGCCACATTCACCCCTCTGTTCTCTCTCTCTCTCTCTCTCTCTCTCTCTCCAAGCACATTGAACTTTGAACTCTTTCGTCACCTTAATAAGTGTTTGGTTACCTGGAAGTGTTTTATAGAGGGTATTATATTATTTTTTAGCGGGGCTTATAGGAAATGACAGACAGACACCTTGGACTTGCAGAGAGGTATCACTGGCTCATGGTACTCGTGTTGCAGCACTAATAGGATATTCAATACTTTTTAGGTCTTAGGACATCTCTGGAGAGCCATAGAGGAAGCCAATCATTGGTGGTAAGAATTTAGTGGGGTTTGGCTTACATTATGGCACATGGCGTGTTTGTGTCAGAGAAGGCAAGAAAAGCAGACACTCAGTAATCTTATGATGACTTAATGGAGGAATCACATCCTCTCAGATGGGCTGAGAATCAAGCTGATTTTCTGCTGAATCACTCAAATAGATCCTGGCGGCGAAGGCAGCCTCTCAAGATTCTCTTGTCTTTCATCAAAATCCCCCTTTCATCTGTTCCTGTGAAACCCCACTAAATCCTTACTACCGTTTGAAGTGTTGTAGTTCCCTGGCATACAGTTGAGTTGAAGACCTCACACACACACACACACACACACACACACACACACACACACACACACACACACACACACACCAAGTGTTTGCCAACCTTACACTTACATGAGTGTCCACTTTAAAAACTTAGCCCCAATACCACCCACAATCCATCAATACCTAAAATAGTCCACACCACCCACAGTCCGCTACCACCCACAGTCCCAACCACCCACAGTCCATGGATGAGCAGGCCTCTCTCTGCAAAGAGGTTCAGGCCTTTATGGCACACCTTTTCCCCTTCAATCGCTACATTGTTTACAAATAACTGACTAAAACAAGCTTATATTTTGGGTTATGATGATGTACGACAGTTGAACTAACCTCACGAAGCATTTTATAAGTTATATTTTTCTAGAATCAATGGGTATACAGTATATCATATTATATTAAATGTCAAACAATGGATGTACCAAGAGCAGATTGCCCCTTTCATCACTGCATTAACACTCCAGCCCCTGCTCTCTACTCTACAACACTGGAATGCACCATTTTAGCAGGAGAATGATCCTCCTCCCAACGGTTCTCCTCTGGAACGGGAAACCCCCCATTGTCTAGGAACAGAAATGTCTTAAAAGGACAGGCGATGAGAGGAATTCAGAACAGTCTTTACTCTCTCCACACACACACAATGTCTGAAACGGTGCCACAGCTAGTGTTAAAACAAATTCCAACAGGACTTGGTTAGCGGTGACACCGGGAGGGACAATGACAGCCAATCAACAACGCCCTGTATTTCTGTCCTAGATCTCCCATGCAGGCTGAATATTCCTGAATAGGCCAGTCTGCCATCCGGGCACCTAAGACCCATAGTGATGGTGTGGCCGGATCTATTTTTACCCACCATGCCCTGCAAATGGAGACAAAATGGCCGCCCAGTGGGCATACCTCCAGCAAGTAAGTAGGAGGCTGCAGTGCTGCTGCCTACCAGGGCTGCCACCATTAATAAATGATATGCATGATAATGCATTAAATATGCATATATATTTTTGCAGGGCTTCTATGAATTACTCATTAGAGGCAGATCTATGAATAAAGCCCTGGCCAACCCTGATGAAATATTCACTGGATGAAGATACACAAGGGTGGAGGGTGAAGAGAGAGAGAGAGAGAGAGAGAGAGAGAGAGAGAGAGAGAGAGAGAGAAAGAAATAGGTGTGAGAAAATCACATGCTTTGGATTCTGAAAGAAGAGGAGAATAAGTTATTCAGGGTAGTTAGGGGTTGTGGTGTCACAACGCCTGGAGTGGTGGAGGCGGAGTCAAATGCAGAGAGCAGAGGATACTGGGGAAACTGGACTTTATTAGGTTTCCAAAAGGAAGAAGTTACAGGTCTGTGAGAGCCAGAAATCTTGCTTCTTTGTAGGTGACCAAATACTTATTTTTCCACCATAATATGCAAATAAATTCATTAAAAATCCTACAATGGATTTTCTGGATTTGTTTTTCTCATTTTGTCTGTCATAGTTGAAGTGTACCTATGATGAAAAGTACAGGCCTCTCTCATCTTTTTAGGTGGGAGAACTTGCACAATTGGTGGCTGACTAAATATTTTTTGCCCCACTGTATATATCCCTCCCTCATTATATCTCTCCCCCTCTATATACAGTATATCTCTATATCTCTCTCCCTCACTCTCTCTATCTCGATCTCTCTCTTTCTCTCTCTTCCCAGGGTTCTGTGTGTTTTCATGCAGTCTGTGGGTAACTGCTGACGCCTGGTAAACACAGGGATGAATCCCAAATCATACCATTTTCTTATATAGAAGTAGTGCACTATGTAGGGAATAGGGTGCAGTTTGAAACACAGGCCCAGCCAGCCCCAGACAACCCTGAATCTCATTCTAAAGAGCTGGGTCTTTTCAAGTATACCTCCACCCTCTCTCTCTTTCTCTTTCTCTTGCTCTCTATCTCTCATCCTCTCTCATTTGCTTCTGTTTTTCTTGGGTCAAAGGGCAGAGCAGTGTTTTCTCCTCCTCCCCTCTTGCACCATCTCTCCGTCTCTCCTTCACTCTGCCAGTCTTATCTTAACCTTATCTTTCCCATCACTAAGTCCCTCTCTCCCCCTTTCAGCCCTTCTGTCCCCATCTCCCCTGTACTTTATCAAGCTATATCTCTCACTCCCTCTCATCCCGTTTAGAGCCTGTAGCACAGACACACACACACACACACACACTGCCCTCAGAGCGGTGGAAGTCTCTGGCAGACAGAATGGTTCACAGGGGGACAAGGGAAGTGGGCACTGATGGTGTGTGTGTGTGTGTGTGTGTGTGTGTGTGTGTGTGTGTGTGTGTGTGTGTGTGTGTGTGTGTGTGTGTGTGTGTGTGTGTGTGTGTGTGGAACAGTGTGTATGCTACAGGCTCTGACTGGGTCAGACTGGGACGAGAGGGAGAGTGTGTGTTTCTGTGTGTGTCAGACGAGGAGGGTACACAGTGTGGTAACAGAACAGTGGAAACCAGGGAAACCGGGGACAAGGACCAGAACTATCCTGCAGCCAGCCTGGTTATAAATAGACCGTGTGTAGCCTAAAACTAGGAAACATTGGCACCGCACACACACACATACACACGCCCCACACTCTCTCGCTCACTTCACACACACACACCCTGGGAGTTTGAATACAAAATGCAGAGCAACACAACCCCCCACACACACACACAAACAAACACACACACACACAAACAAACAAACGCACACACACAAACACACACACACAAACACACACACACAAACACACACACACACAAACAAACAAACGCACACACACAAACACACACACACACAAACACAAACACACACAAACACACACACACACACACAAACACACAGACACAAACACACACACACAAACACACACACAAAGTCAGGTTGAAGATAATCAGAGCAAGTGGGCTACAGCCAGTCGTTCTGTCCCAGTAAAGACTTACTTCTCTTTAACTAGTTATTAAGAGTCAAACAAACAAACAAACGCGCACACACAAACACACACAAACACACACACACACAAACACAAACAAGCAAACGCACACACACAAACACACACACACACAAACACACACAAACACACACACACACACACACAAACACACACACACACACAAAACACACACACACACACACACACACACAAAGTCAGGTTGAAGATAATCAGAGCAAGTGGGCTACAGCCAGTCGTTCTGTCCCAGTAAAGACTTACATCTCTTTAACTAGTTATTAAGAGTCATGGTTCTTATTGGTTCCCTAACCCTTGCTTGTTTGCCTTACATAACTCCAATCCTTCATTCGATTTCTATGGTTTGCTGATGTGTAAAGTGTTGTCCACTGCAGCATCTATAAAATCACACTGACTGTGACCGAGGTCCCCTTGAATCACCCTCTGCTATTGTATATCACCTTGAATATAACAACACATGTATGGTTGTATGTATAGGACCCTAATAAACAACAGTTCAGGGTAAAATGTAACGCATGTAGTCTGTCGATTCTATAGAGTCGATGCTGGTGTAAGATCAATCCGCGCATGCTCAGGACACCTTCTGAGCCGTCTCCCGGCAGAGGGAGCTTCGGTTCAGTCCACCCGCAGGCGCTGCTACTGTCTTGCTGTGTGAAATGACTGCGATGTCTAGGCTATTACAACCTATAGTCTACTGCAAGGGCTACTCTGCCCCGTGCGCATGTTTTAAGGTCTGCGGCTCTACGCGTCGACGACCACACACAATTGGGAATGTTTAGGTGTTTGGACAGACCTATAGACTGCATGGGATTGATGTGTTCTTGGGGAGTGGAGTGGGTGGGAGGGTGTGTTATCAACAGTAGGGCGGGGGAGGTGGTGATGATTCTAGTCTAAACCAATGATTTATATATATATATATATACACTAGCCTAGTTCTGTTCAATGCGATAGGCTAGTACCATCTTATACCGAACTAATTTAGAGCTATACAAATGCATTTTCTTCGCTAGGTTGATAATGCTAGCGTAAAAATTCATAAAAACGTCAGAAAATTAAGATAATGCTTTAAATTCGTGTTTACATTTAGGCTGCGCGCTATGGAACGAAGCCAGTGCAAATGTATCATGATTTGGTAGAGCATTTGGCCTATGAAGGCATCCGCTGAGTGAAACTTTCTCCACTGATTATAATATTGCTTACTGGCGTAACAAACCATAGGCAGCATCGAGGACAGATGAGACGTCACGGAATTGAATTGGGTGTAGTAGTAGCGGGACCATTGTAACGGCATTGGTTTATTATAGGCGGTGTCGCTCCTTTAGTGTCAACAAAACATCACCCCATAAATGTGTATTGATGTGATTGATATATCCAGTGAGGCATATGGCCACATTTAAATAGAACACTGAATTAATGTAAACAGTCAATTGTAGCATGTGTGAATACATTAATGACAGTGAATTTAAATGACCTCATACTGTGCCAAATAGCCTACACAGCCAGTCCTACGACTTAGGCTAAGGAATGTTCAATGATGATACACCGAAACGCCGTCGTAAGGAAAGGGTCGGGGGAAAGGACGAGTGAGGCGAGAATAAAACCGGGGTGGAATCACTGCAGTGCAGCAGAACTGTCAGTCATGAGACCGGAGATCGAAAGAGGCACAACGCCGGGAGGAGCGAAGCGCCGCGCCGCAGCCACCTAAACCAGCCATAGGCTACACAGTCAGTCAGTTCTCCAAACATTCCCTTACAAAGTCCCACCATCACCAAGTGTCCTTTATATTTTGACGCATGAAATCTCATGCGTCCTCGTATGAACGCGTCTTATCCATTCTGGCAAGTGTAATTTCAGTCATCACTGCATAGAGGGTCTGGCGCAGCTCCCGCAGCAGGTACACCGGTGCAGGCCGGGTTGTTTCGGGTGATGCTTCAAAGGGCCCCATTAGCCTACCTGTTCCGAAATACCCTTACGCAAATCCACCCTCCCTGTCCCCCTCAAACACACATGTGTGGAATTTCGCCGGCACACCAGGAGCAATGTTGAGGTTTAAAAAAATAATTAAACCGGGTGCCTCACTCTTGTCTCGATACGCCTATCAGAATCGAATGGAGAAGCGCCTGAGCCAATGTCGCGCTGTGCGGTCCAGCCCCTGAATCTGAATGCATCCGCTAGGGCGCATTATAAATAGGCTAAGTGCTGGCCGGCAACCCTTGGTCGTGCAGAAACGCTCAGGGTTGCAACAGAAACACCCGCCGCCTTTTTTCTTTGCATATTTATAAACGCATCGTATCCCATTTCTATTCTTACCAAGGTTCGAGTTATTTTTGAGGCCAGTTGCATGCATTGTTCGTCTCCAAAAATGGTTTGCGAGACAAAAATAGTTGCGGATGAACACGATGCCACACAAGGGACAAAAAAAGATTCTATCATCATTTCCTCCTCGCAAATGTGGACTTCTTCCACACCGGCACCGAATCCTCTCGAGGAAAATGATGTGAGGAAAGATACGGTTTTGATCCGGGAGTTTGAGCGCACGGACCATGTGGAAGTGCGCCGCATCTTTTATGAGGGGATAATGGAGAGAATACCCAACACCGCGTTCAGAGGCATATTACAGCAAAGTCAAACCCAATTCGTATATGCTCTTCTGACACGTAAGTGACACGATTCACCCTATACTAACGATTTACTGCAGTGAAATTCGTTTGAAGTTGCCATTACTCATTGAAAAACGCTTTTCATTTTACCCATGTATATTATGTATTTGAAAATGATTATTGTAAAATACATTCTTAATGAATAACCCAACCATACTAACACATGAAAACCAATCATTGCAAAATGTTTTTTAATTTTTGTATTGTGAGTTGAAATGCAGTTGAAGGAAAGCTATAATCTGTTGGGAGCATCAATGTGTGTGTTAATGGATAACTCGATGCCCTCTTTTCCTCGATTCCGGCATGTAGCTCACTTGCCTTACAGCACCGCATCAAACCGCACACAAAGGCATGGCTAAAACGCATGGTGCATGTAGTATGTAGTCGGTGCCCTGTTGGATGTGCGTGTAGGGCGCTACGATGCAGGTTGGGTTGGACGCATGAATGAATGAATAGAACTTGAGGATTGGCCCACAGTGTGCGCGTGCGTGCACCAATCGCACCCCCCCACCAGTTCCCATCATACACACATTTTACTGTACGTGCACACAACGCGCAGCACCACCAGCCGTGCGCGCATGCTGGCATTGTTTATAATTCGAGTGCAGATGTTCATTTCAAAAATGTTCATCACGTACGTATGTACACCTCATTCCTTTATCTGTACCGTGGTAAGTACCATACAGATTAAACAGTAAAAACCAACAAAACATACTATACTTCACTGTCGAAATGTTGTATGAAAATTGGTGTGGGTTATCATGTGGATATGACGCTATTATTTGGAACCATGCCGCTACAAAGTAAGGGCACACTGTTGACAGTAAGCACGCCATATCGTGGCGCAATGGAGTAAAATAGTGTTGCATCATGCCAGGCTAGACGAAAACATAATAACATGCAATGGTGCTGCACAGCCTGTCTGTGTGGTGGGTTCCACTCTGGCGCCACCGTGCTGCCCAATCAGAGAAATAGGCTCTTCCAAAAAGCACCGACTGCAGTAAATGGACCAGAGTCTGAGATTATTTTAAAAGGCTATTGGATGTGTAGGATATCTAGGCTATGTGTATACACTTAAATTTGCACCCAGTAAAATAAATACATATTCAACATAGGATGTCATGTGATGTTTTTCAATGGCTTACTCCTTATTACGTGTGTGATATTAGGGACTGATCTTATTTTGAAGCAGCAACATATACTTCTTTTTGGAATGTCACTGTTTGGTTATGTGTGTGACTTCCGCCAAAATCCAACATTTGATTCTTTTTTCTGACAGGTATCGTTTATTTTTCTTCCTTATCTCCATAGTGATGTGCTTTGTTGTGACCAAATCCCTCGCGCTGACCTGCTGCGCGCCGTTCCTTCTCATGGGCGCGCGCTACTTCTACAGCCACAAAGTCATCCACAGCTATCTGGCCTGCGCGCTCCACACTGACATGGCAGACATCGAGGAGTATTACATGAAACCTACAGGTAAGAGGGGATAGGGGGCAATTGGACACAACACAAACTAAATCCTGAATATAATGTGAAAATGAAATAGGCCCAATCTGTTGTGTTTGTCAGTATATACATGTTCATCCGCAGACCCATGGGCCCTGGCCAAAAGTAGTGCACTATGTAGGGAATAGGGTGCCATTTGGGACGTAGTTATGCGTTCAAAGACCAAGGCAGTCTGCCTGCTTATTAAGTATGCAGGGCGACTCGCTCCACTGTGTTACTGCGAGAGGGTTCAGGGCAAGCCACACTACTGGGCCTATTGATTGCGAGGAGGAAACTGCTGATAGACTTTCTGCAGCAGTCGGCCAAGCCTCATTGGAGTCATTTCCTCAACTACATCAGTCCCTAATTAGGACAATCCATAAATCTCCTATGATGCCAAACACTTCGATTCTAAGAAGTGAGCTATGACACACTTCCTCCTTGTTCCGTTCCAAAACTTTAGGCTATAATCAAATCGCTTTCTCTCTCTGTCTCTGTCTCTCTCTCTCGGTCTCTCTCACATGCTGACACACACACACACACACACACACACACACACACACACACACACACACTTATCTCCTCTTCAGTAGGTGTATACAGTGCCTTCAGAAAGTATTCAGACCCCTTGACTTTTACATATTTTGTTATGTTACAGCCTTATTCTAAAATGGATTTAAAAAAATCTTCAGCAATCTACACACAATAACCCATAATGACAAAGCGAAAACAGGTTTTTAGAAATAAAAAAACAGAAATACCTTATTTACAGAAGTATTCAGACCCTTTGCTATGCAAATTGAGGGCAGGTGCATCCTGTTTCCATTACCCGTGGTAAATTCAATTGATTGGAGATGATTTGGAAAGACACACACCTGTCTATATAAGGTCCCATGGTTGACAGTGCGTGTCAGAGAAAAAACCAAGCCATGAAGTTGAAGGAATTGTCCGTAGGGCTCAGAGACAGGATTGTGTCGAGGCACAGATCTGGGGAAAGGTACCAAACATTTCTGCAGCATTGAAGGTCACCAAGAACACAGTGGCCTTCCTGCATTCTTAAATGGAAGAAGTTTGGAACCACCAATACTCTTCCTGGAGGAAACCTGGCACAATCCCTACAGTGAAGCATGGTGGTGGCAGCATCATGCTGTGGGGATGTTTTTCAGCGTCAGGATCGAGGAAAAGATGAACAGAGCAAAGTACAAAGAGATCCTTGATGAAAACCTGCTCCAGAGCGCTCAGGACCTCAGAATGGGGGGAAGGTTCACCTTCCAACAGGACAACGACCCTAAACACACAGCCAAGACAACGCAGGAGTGGCTTCGGGACAAGTCTCTGAATGTTCTTGAGTGGGCCAGCCAGAGCCCAGACTTGAACCCAATCGATACTTATGTAAATGTGATATTTCAGTTTTTCATTGTTAATACATTTGTAAACATTTCTAAAAAACTGTTTTTCCTTTGTCATTAAGGGGTATTGTGTGTAGGTTGATGAGGATGAAAAAATATATATACATTTTTAAAATAAGGCCATTACCAAACAATGTGGAAAAAGTCAAGGGTTCTGAATATTTCCCGAAGGCACTGTATATGTGTTAGGGCTGGGAATTGCCAGGGTCCTCCCGATACGATATTATCGCAGTACTTCGGTGCCAATACGATATTATCGCAGTACTTCGGTGCCGATACGATATTATCGCAGTACTTCGGTGCCGATACGATATTATCGCAGTACTTCGGTGCCGATACGATATTATCGCAGTACTTCGGTGCCGATACGATATTATCGCAGTACTTCGGTGCCGATACGATATGTATTGTATTTGTCAGGATTCTCATGATTCTATATGTATTGGGATTCGATACTGAGATTTTATACCGATTCAATGATCCAAACACATTGCTCACCATTTGTCTGCTGCAGAAGGACAAAGACAGAGCCATGAGAAAACCAGTTTTGATCAGTCATTTGGCTGCCTGTTTAAAAAGAAGATGGAGAACAAGGTATGAAGGAAGAATACTGTCGGTACAGCCAACTATCACAGAAATAATATCCCGATATGTACCTGTATCGATACCCCGCCCCTCCCCCCATTACTATAATGTGTGTTAAGCATTTCCTCGTCCCACTGTCACAAAAAGCCATCTGTTATCTCAGCCCTCTGCTCAGCGTGTGTGTGCATGGGACATACCGGGAACAATAGGGGCATGGGGGTGGGTGTTTAACTAGGGATTCTTAACATCAAAGAGCAGGACATTCATTCTACCAGCTTGAGATTTCCCTGACATCCCTGTGGTACTGTCAACCAATCAATAAAGGCTGTGTCATTAATCAACCAATCACTAAAGGCTGTGTCATTCATTAATCAACCAATCGATAAAGGCTGTTTCATTAATCAACTAATCAATCCCATCCACTTTCACTGCCCTGTACAAATACACCACTGTTCTGTAGTCTATACCAGGTAGGGTCTGGCTGTATCCAGATGTTCATACCTTCATAATGTTCCTGTACCATAGCAGGGTATATGGTATTAATGTCAGTGCAAACAGGGGCCGCTTTTTCTTTCCCAACATAAATGTTTGTTGGGTTCCCAACCAATGTTCCCTCACATTTTTTGGGGGCACTGAGAAAATTGTAGGTATTTTGAGCGGAAACTTGAACATTGTGAGAACTTCCAGCGTGCGTTTACGGTGAACACTGAGGCTGTACCCTTATGGTTTTAGACAGTAGTCAATAGACTATTGTGGCTATCTGAGCATAATGTAGGCCTACCAACTAAACCAATGGAGCAAATCCCATAACATTTTCCCATGGAAATAGCTTTTGATTTCTATCATATAGCCTACAGTATCCTATATACAGTATGGTGTTCAATGCAGGCCTACATTGCTTGAGACATATAATAATAATAATTACCATACAGAGAATTAGACATTGTAGGCTACCCCTCTGTCTATTAGGTTATCTGTATATTCAAGCCTGTCTCAAAATACAACATACAACACTGCCCCTTTAATTAAGACAGGATATTTTTTACCTGACTGTCTTTTTAAAGACAGCTTGAAATGTAGCCTCCACTTTTGTGCTCTTGTAGGAACCAGTAACTCCCCATTGCTGACCTCTACTTATCTATAACTGGGCTAATAACTCGCCAACTGGAAAAGAATATCAGCAAATGTGCACACGCACAAGCTCTGTTCTGAACTGATCTGAAAAGCGCATTCACTCGCAGGGGATTGAAAGACCTCTTATGGGCTACCCCGGCCAACAGAATTCCACTCCGCTGCGCTCTGGCTCTGCCTACGACAAAATCAGACTCAATCTTGCAAAGTTCGATTTGTTTTGGTTTGTTACATTGGAACGGGGCTGATGTAATGTTGATTCGATCACAGAAAAAATGTTGATCTGTATAGGGGGGGGAACTCAGTGAAGTTCAGTCTCTTACGTCTCTACGCGGCCTGGCATGTCTTCTGCGTGGCAGTCCTGGAGGAGGTGCGTGGCTGCACACACACGCAGGATTCCCATAGTCGACGCTAGCTAAATGCTAACATGAGCATGCGAACATAAATGTATTATTATTTTTGACCTTTATTTAACTAGGCAAGTCAGTTAAGAACAAATTCTTATTTTCAATGACGGCCTAGGAACAGTGGGTTAACTGCCTGTTCAGGGGCAGAACGACAGATTTGTACCTTGTCAGCTCGGGGATATGAACTTGCAACCTTTCGGTTACTAGTCCAATGCTCTAACCACTAGGCTACCCTGCCGCCCAGGCGGTGACAGATATTGCAGTGACAGATATTCCAGCTCATAAAGTTATACAACTATCTCAAAAGGCTACTCACAGTTTGCTGCATGCACAAAATATATATTAGACAGCAAGGCTCTTGTTCCAGGAGAGGATTGATTGGCTATGCCGTAACCAAGAGGCTTGACCTTGCCATCTAGCCACTTAGCTAGCAAGTTAGCAAACCAGATACATAGCTGGAGTGCTGAGCTAGAGATCATTTATTTGTCACATCTTAGATAGTTAACTTCGAGCTAGTTATAAAGAGTGGCGTAGCACGTACCCCCGCAGCCCCCGTTGTTATACAAGACGTGGCGAGGGTCGTGATTCGGCACAAGGCAAAACCAAGCTCCTTTACCACGTTCCTCACTTTAACATTATGAAGCTTGGGCCCAATTCCTAATGGCACCCTATTCCCTATATAGTGCATTACTTTGGACCAGGGCTCATTGTGCTCTGGTCAAAAGTAGTACACTATGTAGGGAATAGGGTGCCATTTGGGACTCATTCAACCTTGCTCTCTACAGTGAAGGTATCTAGTCTGCTCCACACAGTACATAGGTAGATGGGCCAAGGTAGGTGACTCAACAGTTACAGCCACCTGATTCCTGGGCCCCAGGGCAGTGATAAGAGTGGCCAGATGGGTTGTTGTCCTCATATCTCAGTCTGGGTCAGAGCCTGTCCCATACCGGGTCCTGCCTAGACAGAGCAGTCTACTTCCACATCCCAAATGGCACACTAGTCCCTATATAGTGCACTACTTTTGACCAGAGCCCTAGGGGCTACTATGTAGGGAATAGAGTGCCATTTGGGACGCTATCTATTTGTCTGTTAGCCCCTATTCACTTCCCTGCTAATGACAGTGATCTCATTCTGTTCTGGGGAGTTAGTGGGTGCAGACACTTCACTACTGTCACTCACAGTACCTGCTGCTTATTATCACTCTGCTGAGAGAGATACAGAGACAGACACAGAGGCAGTCAGAGAGACAGAGGCAGTCGGACAGACGGAGGCAGTCGGACAGACGGAGGCAGTCGGACAGACGGAGGCAGAGTGTGTCAGACAGAGAGGCAGAGTGTGTCAGACAGAGAGGCAGAGTGTGTCCGACAGAGAGGCAGAGTGTGTCCGACAGAGAGGCAGAGTGTGTCAGACAGAGAGGCAGAGTGTGTCAGACAGAGAGGCAGAGTGTGTCAGACAGAGAGACAGAGTGTGTCAGACAGAGAGGCAGAGTGTCAGATAGAGAGAGAGTGTGTCAAGCATAGTGTGTCAGACAGAGAGGCAGAGTGTGTCAGACAGAGGCAGAGTGTCAGATAGAGAGAGAGTGTGTCAGGCAGAGTGTGTCAGACAGAGAGGCAGAGTGTGTCAGACAGAGAGGCATAGTGTGTCAGACAGAGAGGCAGAGTGTGTCAGACAGAGAGGCAGAGTGTGTCAGACAGAGAGGCAGAGTGTGTCCGACAGAGAGGCAGAGTGTGTCCGACAGAGAGGCAGAGTGTGTCAGACAGAGAGGCAGAGTGTGTCAGACAGAGAGGCAGAGTGTGTCAGACAGAGAGGCAGAGTGTGTCAGACAGAGAGACAGAGTGTGTCAGACAGAGAGGCAGAGTGTGTCAGACAGAGAGGCAGAGTGTGTCAGACAGAGAGGCAGAGTGTCAGATAGAGAGAGAGTGTGTCAAGCATAGTGTGTCAGACAGAGAGGCAGAGTGTGTCAGACAGAGGCAGAGTGTCAGATAGAGAGAGAGTGTGTCAGGCATAGTGTGTCAGACAGAGAGGCAGAGTGTGTCAGACAGAGAGGCATAGTGTGTCAGACAGAGAGGCAGAGTGTGTCAGACAGAGAGGCAGAGTGTGTCAGACAGAGAGGCAGAGTGTGTCAGACAGAGAGGCAGAGTGTGTCAGACAGAGAGGCAGAGTGTGTCAGACAGAGGGAGAGAGAGAGAAGGCAAGGTAGAAAATGGAAGCATTTGATCGGGATATGGGGGAAGGTTTGCTCTACGTAGGGGTCTCCCTTGGGAACTCTCTCTAGCTCGTCAGCTGAGGTAGCTCGCTATACACACAGTAGATAAACGTTCCTTCCATCCTTCCGATCCCTCTCTTTATTTTGGAGGATGTAACAGTAGCTGTGGAGAACTGGGTTAGGAAAGACAGAGAGTGAGAGTGAGATTAATTCCAGCTCTAGTACATTCTTGATTGTCCATTCGAGAGGGGTATCAATTTAACTAGATGTCACTGAGTTTAATCTCTACTCACTTCTTAGCAAATTTCAGTAAGTGTCTTATTCATTGTACAATGACACAACCCAAAAATATGTGACTGCAAAAGCGCTACTCAAAAAAATGTTTTTAATCGATACTGGTAAAGAACAATGGACCCAACAAGAGGCAAAATGAGATGTTAAAAACTTTATTGTTTCTAAACACTTTACTCCCAGGTGACCTATAATATGATCCGATCTTGGGTAACCAATCATGTGGTCTGATCTTTATGAGTGAGTGGGTGAGACACAGAAAAAGCACATCTTCCTCTACCTTACAACATCTTAGACGTTAACAGAGGGTTTTGGTTAGTGATTTAAAGAAGGGGGGGGGGGGGATTTTTTACGAAACCTCCAACCCTTTGACACACACACACACACACACACACACACACACACACACACACACACACACACACACACACACACACACACACACACACACACACAGTGTGAGTGATGAGCCACCCAGGGCAGTAAAACTAATGTGAAAAGACCAGTGCTGCAGCCTCCTTAGTGATTAATGCTCCTACACCGTCTCAGGCGCTAATGGAGCTGTAATGGAGACAGAGGGCAGGGTGTGTGTGTGTGTGTGTAACATACCAGGGGTAGTGTGTGTAGTGAATGACAGGGCACAGGTTAGTGTGTATGACAGATATGCTGGAGCTTGTAGGTCTTCTTGAGATGGGTGGGGCATGTTAACTATTCATGTTTAAATAATGATTTGCCATATGTTGTGTGAGAAGTGTGCATATGCGTGTATGTGCATAGATGTGCGTGTGTAAGCATGTGTGTGTGCTCCTGGTCTCATCTGTTAGGGTGACATGGGGACAAAACAATGATGTGTATTGTATAGCTGTCCGGAAGACAGGGAGGAGGGGGGTCCCCATCCTATACCCAGAGACACCCTACTAAACTCATTCCCTGGTCTACTGCGGGACAAACCAACACCTTGACTGTTAGACCAAGAGGAAATTTGCTTCTACCTCATCACGTGACCATGAGCAACTATGACCGACCCATGTCTGCCACACACGCGTGTGCACGCGCGCACACACACACAGGCACGCTTAACCCTAACAAAGGGATGATCTGTATCAAGTATGAACACACACTAATGCAGACACAAGCTGTTAATGAGCTTTTGTTTAATCTTACACACACACACACACAAAATCTTTCCAAATGAAATAGTGTTTAAAGCATAGTATCCCCCCCACCGCCCCTTCCTCTTAGTATCCCCCCTCATACCGCCCCCTTCCTCTTAGTATCCCCCTCATACCGCCCCTTCCTCTTAGTATCCCCCTCCTACCGCCCCTTCCTCTTAGTATCCCCCTCCTCATACCGCCCCCATCCTCTTAGTATCCCCCATCCTACCGCCCCCTTCCTATTAGTATCCCCTCCTACCGCCCCCTTTCTCTTAGTATCCCCCTCATACCGCCCCCTTCCTCTTAGTATCCCCCCTACCGCCCCCTTTCTCTTAGTATCCCCCTACCGCCCCTTTCTCTTAGTATCCCCCTACCGCCCCTTCCTCTTAATATCCCCCTCATACCGCCCCTTCCTCTTAGTATCCCCCTCATACCGCCCCTTCCTCTTAGTATCCCCCTCATACCGCCCCTTCCTCTTAGTATCCCCCTCCTACCTCCCCTTCCTCTTAGTATCCCCCTCCTACCGCCCTTCCTCTTAGTATCCCCCTCCTACCTCCCCTTCCTCTTAGTATCCCCCTCATACCGCCCCCTTCCTCTTATAGTATCCCCCTCATACCGCCCCCTTCCTCTTAGTATCCCCCTCATACCTCCCCTTCCTCTTAGTATCCCCTCATACCGCCCCTTCCTCTTAGTATCCCCCTCCTACCGCCCCCTTCCTCTTAGTATCCCCCTCCTACCGCCCCTTCCTCTTAGTATCCCCCTCCTACCTCCCCCTTCCTCTTAGTATCCCCCTCCTACCGCCCCTTCCTCTTAGTATCCCCCTCCTACTCGCCCCTTCCTCTTAGTATCCCCCCTCATACCGCCCCCTTCCTCTTAGTATCCCCCTCCTACCGCCCCTTCCTCTTAGTATCCCCCTCATACCGCCCCCTTCCTCTTAGTATCCCCCTACCGCCCCCTTCCTCTTAGTATCCCCCTCATACCGCCCCTTCCTCTTAGTATCCCCCTCATACCGCCGCCTTCCTCTTAGTATCCCCCCTCATACCGCCCCCTTCCTCTTAGTATCCCCCTCCTACCGCCCCTTCCTCTTAGTATCCCCCTCATACCGCCCCCTTCCTCTTAGTATCCCCCTCATACCCCCTTCCTCTTAGTATCCCCCACCGCCCTTCCTCTTAGTATCCCCCCCACCGCCCCTTCCTCTTAGCATCCCCCTCCTACCGCCCCCTTCCTCTTAGTATCCCCCTCATACCGCCCTTCCTCTTAGTATCCCCCTCCTATACCGCCCTTCCTCTTAGTATCCCCCCACCGCCCCTTCCTCTTAGTATCACCCCTCCTACCGCCCCCTTCCTCTTAGTATCCCCCTCCTACCGCCCCCTTCCTCTTAGTATCACCCCTCCTACCGCCCCTTCCTCTTAGTATCCCCCTCCTACCGCCCTTCCTGTTAGTATCACCCTCCTACCGCCCACCTCCTCTTAGTATCCCCTCCTCCGCCCACTTCCTCTTAGTATCCCCCTCCTACCGCCCCTTCCTCTTAGTATCACCCCTCCTACCGCCCACTTCCTCTTAGTATCCCCCTCCTACCGCCCCCTTCCTCTTAGTATCACCCTCCTACCGCCCACTTCCTCTTAGTATCCCCCTCCTACCGCCCCTTCCTCTTAGTATCCCCCCTCATACCGCCCCTTCCTCTTAGTATCCTCCTACCGCCCCCTTCCTCTTAGTATCCCCCCCTCATACCGCCTCCTTCCTCTTAGTATCCCCCCTCCTACCGCCCCTTCCTCTTAGTATCCCCCTCATACCGCCCCTTCCTCTTAGTATCCCCCTCATACCGCCCCCTTCCTCTTAGTATCCCCCTCCTACCGCCCCCCTTCCTCTTAGTATCCCCTCCTACCGCCCTTCCTCTTAGTATCCCCCTCATACCGCCCCTTCCTCTTAGTATCCCCCTCCTACCGCCCCTTCCTCTTAGTATCCCCCTCCTACCGCCCCTTCCTCTTAGTATCCCCCCTCATACCGCCCCTTCCTCTTAGTATCCCCCTCATACCGCCCCCTTCCTCTTAGTATCCCCTCATACCGCCCCTTCCTCTTAGTATCCCCCTCATACCACCCCTTCCTCTTAGTATCCCCTCCTACCTCCTTCCTCTTAGTACCCCCCCTCATACCGCCCCCTTCCTCTTAGTATCCCCCCTCCTACCGCCCCTTCCTCTTAGTATCACCCCTCCTACCGCCCACTTCCTCTTAGTATCCCCCTCCTACCGCCCCTTCCTGTTAGTATCACCCCTCCTACCGCCCACCTCCTCTTAGTATCACCCTCCTACCGCCCACTTCCTCTAGTATCCCCTCCTACTGCCCCCTTCCTCTTAGTATCACCCTCCTACCGCCCACTTCCTTAGTATCCCCCTCCTACCGCCCCTTCCTCTTAGTATCACCCTCCTACCGCCCACTTCCTCTTAGTATCCCCCTCCTACCGCCTCCTTCCTCTTAGTATCCCCCTCATACCGCCTTCCTCTTAGTATCCCCTCCTACCGCCCCTTCCTCTTAGTATCCCCCCTCATACCGCTCCTTCCTCTTAGTATCCCCCTCATACCGCCCCTTCCTCTTAGTATCCCCCTCATACCGCCCCCTTCCTCTTAGTATCCCCTCATACCGCCCCTTCCTCTTAGTATCCCCCTCCTACCGCCCCTTCCTCTTAGTATCCCCTCCTACCGCCCTTCCTCTTAGTATCCCCCTCATACCGCCCCTTCCTCTTAGTATCCCCCTCATACCGCCCTTCCTCTTAGTATCCCCCTCATACCGCCCCTTCCTCTTAGTATCCCCCTCATACCACCCCCTTCCTCTTAGTATCCCCTCCTACCTCCCCTTCCTCTTAGTACCCCCTCATACCGCCCCCTTCCTCTTAGTATCCCCCCTCCTACCGCCCCTTCCTCTTAGTATCCCCCTACCGCCCCTTTCTCTTAGTATCCCCCTACCGCCCTTCCTCTTAGTACCCCCTCATACCGCCCCCTTCCTCTTAGTATCCCCCCTCATACCGCCCCCTTCCTCTTAGTATCCCCCTCATACCGCCCTTCCTCTTAGTATCCCCCTCCTACCTCCTTTCTCTTAGTACCCCCCTCATACCGCCCCTTCCTCTTAGTATCCCCTCCTACCGCCCCTTCCTCTTAGTATCCCCTACCGCCCTTTCTTAGTATCCCCCCGCCCTTCCTTAGTACCCCCATACTGCCCTTCCTCTTAGTATCCCCCTCCTACTGCCCCTTCCTCTTAGTATCCCCCCTACCGCCCCCTTCTCTTAGTATCCCCCTACCGCCCCTTTCTCTTAGTATCCCCCTCATACCGCCCCTTTCTCTTAGTATCCCCCTCATACCGCCCCCTTCCTCTTAGTATCCCCCCTCATACCGCCCCTTCCTCTTAGTATCCCCCCACCGCCCCTTCCTCTTAGTATCCCCCCACCGCCCCTTCCTCTTAGGATCCCCCCACCGCCCCTTCCTCTTAGTATCCCCTCCTACCTCCCCTTCCTCTTAGTATCCCCCTCCTACCTCCTTCCTCTTAGTATCCCCCCTCCTACCTCCCCTTCCTCTTAGTATCCCCCTCCTACCGCCCCTTCCTCTTAGTATCCCCTCCTACCGCCCCTTCCTCTTAGTATCCCCCTCATACCGCCCCTTCCTCTTAGTATCCCCCTCCTACCGCCCCTTCCTCTTAGTATCCCCCTCCTACCGCCCCCTTTCTCATAGTATCCCCCTCATACCTCCCCTTCCTCTTAGTATCCCCCCTCCTACCTCCCCCTTCCTGTTAGTATCCCCTCCTACCGCCCCTTCCTCTTAGTATCACCCTCCTACCGCCCACTTCCTCTTAGTATCCCCCTCCTACTGCCCCTTCCTCTTAGTATCACCCTCCTACTGCCCACTTCCTCTTAGTATCCCCCTCCTACCGCCCCTTCCTCTTAGTATCCCCCTCCTACCGCCCACTTCCTCTTAGTATCCCCCCTCCTACCGCCCCTTCCTCTTAGTATCCCCCCCTCATACCGCCCCTTCCTCTTAGTATCCCCCTCCTACCGCCCTTCCTCTTAGTATCCCCCTCATACCGCCTCCTTCCTCTTAGTATCCCCCCTCATACCGCCTTCCTCTTAGTATCCCCCTCATACCGCCCCTTCCTCTTAGTATCCCCCTCATACCGCCCTTCCTCTTAGTATCCCCTCCTACCGCCCTTCCTCTTAGTATCCCCCCTACCGCCCCTTCCTCTTAGTATCCCCCTCATACCGCCTTCCTTATCCCCCTCATAGCTCCCCCTCTTAGTATCCCCTCATACTTCCTCTTAGTATCCCCCTCCTACCACCCCTTCCTCTTAGTATCCCCCTCCTACCTCCCCCTTCCTCTTAGTATCCCCCTCATACCGCCCCTTCCTCTTAGTATCCCCCTCCTACCGCCCCTTCCTCTTAGTATCCCCCTCATACCGCCCCTTCCTCTTAGTATCCCCCTACCGCCCTTCCTTTAGCCCCTTACCTCTTAGTATCCCCATACCGCCCCTTCCTCTTAGTATCCCCCTCTACCGCCCCTTCCTCTTAGTACCCCCTCATACCGCCCCTTCCTCTTAGTATCCCCCTCCTACCGCCCCTTCCTCTTAGTATCCCCCCCCCGCCCCTTTCTCTTAGTATCCCCCTCCCGCCTTCCTCTTAGTACCCCCTCATACTGCCCTTCCTCTTAGTATCCCCCTCCTACCGCCCCTTCCTCTTAGTATCCCCCCTACCGCCCCTTCTCTTAGTATCCCCCTCACCGCCCCTTCTCTTAGTATCCCCCTCATACCGCCCCTTCCTCTTAGTATCCCCTCCTACCGCCCCTTCCTCTTAGTATCCCCTCCTACCGCCCTTCCTCTTAGTATCGCCCCTCCCGCCTCTTCCTCTTAGTATCCCCCCCACCGCCCCTTCCTCTTAGTATCCCCTCATACCGCCCCTTCCTCTTAGTATCCCCCTCATACCTCCCCTTCCTCTTAGTATCCCCCTCCTACCGCCCTTCCTCTTAGTATCCCCCGTCCTGCCCGCCCTTCCTCTTAGTATCCCCCTCCCACCGCCCCTTCCTCTTAGTATCCCCCTCCTACCGCCCTTCCTCTTAGTATCCCCCCTCCTACCTCCCTGCTTCCTCTTAGTATCCCCCTCCCTGCCCCCTTTCCTCTTAGTATCCCCCTCCTACCGCCCCTTTCTTAGTATCCCCCTCATACCTCCCTTCCTCTTAGTATCCCCTCCTACCGCCCCCTTCCTCTTAGTATCCCCTCCTACCGCCCTTCCTCTTAGTATCCCCCTCATACCGCCCCCTCCTCTTAGTATCCCCCTCCTACCGCCCCTTCCTCTTAGTATCCCCCTCTACCGCCCTTCCTCTTAGTATCCCCTCCTACCGCCCCTTCCTCTTAGTATCCCCCCTCCTTATACCGCCCCTTCTCTTAGTATCCCCTCCTACCGCCCTTCCTCTTAGTATCCCCCTTTCTACCGACCCTTCCTCTTAGTATCCCCCCACCTACCGCCCCTTTCCTCTTAGTGTCCCCCTCCTTACCGCCCTTCCTCTTAGTATCCCCCTCCTACCGCCCCCATTCCTCTTAGTATCCCCCTCCTACCGCCCCTTCCTCTTAGTATCCCCCTCCTACCGCCCTTCCTCTTAGTATCCCCCTCCTACCGCCCCCTTCCTCTTAGTATCCCCCTTCTACCGCCCCTTCCTCTTAGTATCCCCCTCCTATCGCCCCTTCCTCTTAGTGTCCCCCTCCTACCCCCCTTCCTCTTAGTATCCCCTCCTACCGCCCCTTCCTCTTAGTATCCCCCTCCTACCGCCCTTCCTCTTAGTATCCCCCTCCTACCGCCCCTTCCTCTTAGTATCCCCTCCTACCGCCCCTTCCTCTTAGTATCCCCCCTACCGCCCCCCTTCCTCTTAGTATCCCCCTCCTACCGCCCTTCCTCTTAGTATCACCCTCCTACCTCCCCTTCCTCTTGGTATCCCCCTCCTACCGCCTCTTCCTCTTAGTATCCCCTCCTACCGCCCCTTCCTCTTAGTATCCCCCCTCCTACCTCCCTTCCTCTTAGATCACCCTCCTACCTCCCTTCCTCTTAGTATCCCCCTCCTATCGCCCTTCCTCTTAGTATCCCCTCCTACCGCCCCTTCCTCTTAGTATCCCCCTCCTACCGCCCCCTTCCTCTTAGTATCCCCCCTCCTACCGCCCTTCCTCTTAGTATCCCCCTCCTACCGCCCCTTCCTCTTAGTATCCCCCTCCTACCGCCCCTCCTCTTAGATCCCCTCCTACCGCCCTTTCCTCTAGTACCCCCTCCTACTCCCCCTCCTCTTAGTATCACCCTCCTACCGCCCCTTCCTCTTAGTATCCCCCTCCTACCGCCCCTTCCTCTAGTATCCCCCTCCTACCGCCCCTTCCTCTTAGTATCCCCCCCTACCGCCTCTCTTCTTAGTATCCCCTCCTACCGCCCCTTCCTCTTAGTATCCCCCTCCTACCGCCCCTTCCTCTTAGTATCCCCCTACCGCCCCTTCCTCTTAGTATCCCCCCTACCGCCTTCCTCTAGTATCCCCCCACCTTACCTAGCTCCTCTCCTCTTAGTATCCCCTCCTACCGCCCCTTCCTCTTAGTATCCCCCTCCTACCGCCCCTTCCTCTTAGTATCCCCCTCCTACCGCCCTTCTCTTAGTATCCCCCTCCTACCGCCCCTTCCTCTTAGTATCCCCCTCCTACCGCCTTTCCTCTTAGTATCCCCTCCTACCGCCCCTTCCTCTTAGTATCCCCTCCTACCGCCCCCTTCCTCTTAGTATCCCCCTCCTACCGCCCCTTCCTCTTAGTATCCCCTCCTACCGCCTTCCTCTTAGTATCCCCCCTCCTACCGCCCCCTTCCTCTAGTATCCCCCTCCTACCGCCCTTCCTCTTAGTATCCCCCTCCTACCTCCTTCCTCTTAGTATCCCCCTCCTACCGCCCTTCCTCTTAGTATCCCCCTCCTACCGCCACTTCCTCTTAGTATCCCCTCCTACCGCCCTTCCTCTTAGTATCCCCCCTCCTACCGCCCTTCCTCTTAGTATCCCCCTCCTACCGCCCCTTCCTCTTAGTATCCCCCTCCTACCTCCCCTTCCTCTTAGTATCCCCCCTCCTACCGCCCCTTCCTCTTAGTATCCCCCTCCTACCGCCCCTTCCTCTTAGTATCCCCCTCCTACCGCCCCTTCCTCTTAGTATCCCCCTCCTACCTCCCTTCCTCTTAGTATCCCCCCTCCTACCGCCCCCTTCCTCTTAGTATCCCCCTCCTACCTCCCCTTCCTCTTAGTATCCCCCTCCTACCGCCCCTTCCTCTTAGTATCCCCCCTACCGCCCCTTCCTCTTAGTATCCCCCTCCTACCGCCCTTCCTCTTAGTATCCCCCTCCTACCGCCCTTCCTCTTAGTATCCCCTCCTACCGCCCTTCCTCTTAGTATCCCCTCCTATCTCCCTTTCCTCTTAGTATCCCCTCCTACCCCCCTCCTCTTAGATCCACCCCTCCTATCTCCCTTCCTCTTAGTATCCCCTCCTACCGCCCCTTCCTCTTAGTATCCCCCTCCTACCGCCCTTCCTCTTAGTATCCCCTCCTACCGCCCTTCCTCTTAGTATCCCCCTCCTACCGCCCCCTTCCTCTTAGTATCCCCTCCTACCGCCCTTCCTCTTAGTATCCCCCCTCATACCGCCTTCCTCTTAGTATCCCCTCCTACCGCCCCTTCCTCTTAGTATCCCCCCCTCCTACCGCCTTCCTCTTAGTATCCCCCTCCTACCGCCCTTCCTCTCTTAGTATCCCCCTCCTACCGCCCCCCTACCGCCCTTCCTCTTAGTATCCCCCCTACCGCCTTCCTCTTAGTATCCCCCTACCGCCCCTTCCTCTTAGTATCCCCTCCTACCGCCCCTCTTAGTACCTCCTACCGCCCCTTCCTCTTAGTATCCCCCTCCTACCGCCCTTCCTCTTAGTATCCCCCTTCTACCGCCCTTCCTCTTAGTATCCCCTCACTACCGCCCTCTTCCTTAGTGTCCCCCTTCTACCGCCCTTCCTCTTAGTATCCCCCTCCTACCGCCCCCTTCCTCTTAGTATCCCCCTCCTACCGCCCCTTCCTCTTAGTATCCCCCTCCTACCGCCCTTTCCTCTTAGTATCCTCCTACCGCCCTTCCTTAGTATCCCCCCTCCTACCGCCCCTTCCTCTTAGTATCCCCCTCCTACCGCCCCTTTCCTCTTAGTATCCCCCTCCTACCGCCCCCTTCCTCTTAGTATCCCCCTACCGCCTTTCCTTTAGTATCCCCTCCTACCGCCTCTTCCTCTTAGTATCCCCCTCCTACCGCCCCCTTCCTCTTAGTATCCCCCTCCTACCGCCTTCCTCTTAGTATCCCCTCCTACCTCCCTTCCTCTTAGTATCCCCCTCCTACCGCCCCTTCCTCTTAGTATCCCCCTACCTTCCTCTTAGTATCCCTCCTACCGCCCTTCTTAGTATCCCCCTACCGCCCTTTCCTCTTAGTACCCCCCCTCATACCGCCCCCTTCCTCTTAGTACCCCCCTCCTACCGCCCTTCCTCTTAGTATCCTCCTACCTGCCCCTTTTCCTCTTAGTACCCCTCCTACCGCTCCTTCCTCTTAGTATCCCCCCTCCTACCGCCCCTTCCTCTTAGTACCCCCCTCCTACCGCCCTTCCTCTTAGTATCCCGACTCCTACCGCCCCTTTCCTCTTAGTATCCCCCTCATACCGCCCCTTCCTCTTAGTATCCCCCCTTCTACCGCCCCTTCCTCTTAGTATCACCCTCCTACCTCCTTCCTCTTAGTATCCCCCTCCTACCGCCCCCTTCCTCTTAGTATCCCCCTCCTACCGCCCCTTTCCTCTTTAGTATCCCCCTCCTACTGCCCCTTCCTCTTAGTATCCCCCCCTACCGCCTCTTCCTCTTAGTATCCCCCTCCTACCTCCCTTCCTCTTAGTATCCCCCCTCCTACCGCCCCTTTCCTCTTAGTACCCCCCCTCCTACCTCCCCTTCCTCTTAGATCACCCCTCCTACCGGCCCTTTCCTCTTAGTATCCCCTCCTACCTCCCCTTCCTCTTAGTATCCCCTCCTACCGCCCCTTTCCTCTTAGTATCCCCTCCTACCGCCCTTCCTCTTAGTATCCCCCTACCGCCTCTTCCTCTTAGTATCCCCCTCCTACCTCCTTCCTCTTAGTATCCCCCTCCTACCGCCCCTTTCCTCTTAGTACCCCTCCTACCTCCTTCCTCTAGATCACCCCCTCCTACCGGCCCTTTCCTCTTAGTATCCCCTCCTACCTCCCCTTCCTCTTAGTATCACCCCTCCTACCGCCCTTCCTCTTAGTATCCCCCTCATACCGCCCCTTCCTCTTAGTATCCCCCTCCTACCGCCCTTCCTCTTAGTATCCCCCTCCTACCGCCCCTTCCTCTTAGTATCACCCTCGTGCCGCCCCTTCCTCTTAGTATCCCCTCATACCGCCCCTTTCCTCTTAGTACCCCCCCCGTACCGCCCCCTACCTCTTAGTACCCCCCTCCTACCGCCCCTACCTCTTAGTATCCCCCTCCTACCGCCCTTTCCTCTTAGTACCCCCTCCTACCGCCCCCTTCCTCTTGGTATCCCCCCTCCTGCTCCCTTTCCTCTTAGTACCCCCTCCTACCGCCCCCTTCCTCTTAGTATCCCGCCTCCTACCGCCCCTTTCCTCTTAGTATCCCCCTCATACCGCCCCCTTCCTCTTAGTATCCCCTTCTACCGACACTTCCTCTTAGTATCCCCCCACCTACCGCCCTCTTCCTCTTAGTGTCCCCCTCCTTACCGCCCTTCCTCTTAGTATCCCCCTCCTACCGCCCCAATCCTCTTAGTATCCCCCTCCTACCGCCACTTCCTCTTAGTATCCCCCTCCTACCGCCACTTCCTCTTAGTATCCCCCTCCTACCGCCCTTCCTCTTAGTATCCCCCCTTCTACCGCCCCCTTCCTCTTAGTATCCCCCTCCTACCGCCCTTCCTCTTAGTATCACCCCTCCTACCTCCCCCTTCCTCTTAGTATCCCCCTCCTACCGCCCCTTCCTCTTAGTATCCCCTCCTACCGCCCTTTCCTCTTTGGTATCCCCCTCCTACCGCCCCTTCCTCTTAGTATCCCCCCTACCGCCTCTTCCTCTTAGTATCCCCCCTCCTACCTCCCCTTCCTCTTAGTATCCCCCCCTACCGCCCTTTCCTCTTAGTACCACCCCTCCTACCTCCCCTTCCTCTTAGATCACCCCTCCTACCGGCCCTTTCCTCTTAGTATCCCCTCCTACCGCCCCTTCCTCTTAGTATCCCCCTACCGCCTCTTCCTCTTAGTATCCCCCTCCTACCTCCCTTCCTCTTAGTACCACCCCTCCTACCTCCCCTTCCTCTTAGATCACCCTCCTACCGGCCCTTTCCTCTTAGTATCCCCCTCCTACCTCCTCTTCCTCTTAGTACCCCCTCATACCGCCCCCTACCTCTTAGTACCCCCTCCTACCGCCCCTTCCTCTTAGTATCCCCTCCTACCGCCCCTTTCCTCTTAGTACCCCCTCCTACCGCCCCTTCCTCTTAGTATCCCGCCTCCTACCGCCCCTTTCCTCTTAGTATCCCCCTCCTACCGCCCTTCCTCTTAGTATCACCCTCCTACCGCCACTTCCTCTTAGTATCCCCCACCTACCGCCCTCTTCCTCTTAGTGTCCCCCTCCTACCGCCCCTTTCCTCTTTAGTATCCCCCTCCTACCGCCCTTCCTCTTAGTATCCTCCCCCTACCGCCTCTTCCTCTTAGTATCCCCCTCCTACCTCCCTTCCTCTTAGTATCCCCTCCTACCGCCCCTTTCCTCTTAGTAACCCCCTCCTACCTCCCCTTCCTCTTAGATCACCCTCCTACCGGCCCTTTCCTCTTAGTATCCCCCCTCCTACCGCCCTTCCTCTTAGTATCCTCCCCCTACCGCCTCTTCCTCTTAGTATCCCCCCTCCTACCTCCCCTTCCTCTTAGTATCCCCTCCTACCGCCCCTTTCCTCTTAGTACCCCCCTCCTACCTCCCCTTCCTCTTAGATCACCCCTCCTACCGGCCCTTTCCTCTTAGTATCCCCCTCCTACCTCCCCTTCCTCTTAGTATCACCCCTCCTACCGCCCCTTCCTCTTAGTATCCCCCTCATACCGCCCCCTTCCTCTTAGTATCCCCTCCTACCGCCCCTTCCTCTTAGTATCACCCTCGTACATCCCCTTCCTCTTAGTATCCCCCTCATACCGCCCCTTTCCTCTTAGTACCCCCCTCCTCATACCGCCCCTACCTCTTAGTACCCCCCCTCCTACCGCCCCCTTCCTCTTAGTATCCCCCTCCTACCGCCCCTTTCCTCTTAGTACCCCCCCTACCGCCCCCTTCCTCTTAGTATCCCCTCCTACCGCCCCTTTCCTCTTAGTACCCCCCTCCTACCGCCCCTTCCTCTTAGTATCCCCTCCTACCGCCCCTTTCCTCTTAGTATCCCCCTCATACCGCCCCCTTCCTCTTAGTATCCCCCTTCTACCGCCACTTCCTCTTAGTATCCCCCACCTACCGCCCTCTGCCTCTTAGTGTCCCCCTCCTTACCGCCCCTTCCTCTTAGTATCCCCCTCCTACCGTCCCATTCCTCTTAGTATCCCCCTCCTACCGCCACTTCCTCTTAGTAAACCCCTCCTAGCGCCACTTCCTCTTAGTATCCCCCTCCTACCTCCCCCTTCCTCTTAGTATCCCCCCTTCTACCTCCTTCCTCTTAGTATCCCCCTCCTACCGCCCCTTTCCTCTTAGTACCCCCCTCCTACCTCCTTCCTCTTAGATCACCCCTCCTACCGGCCCTTTCCTCTTAGTATCCCCCTCCTACCTCCCCTTCCTCTTAGTATCACCCCTCCTACCGCCCTTCCTCTTAGTATCCCCCTCATACCGCCCCCTTCCTCTTAGTATCCCCCTCCTACCGCCCCTTCCTCTTAGTATCACCCCTCGTACATCCCCTTCCTCTTAGTATCCCCTCATACCGCCCCTTTCCTCTTAGTACCCCCCTCATACCGCCCCCTACCTCTTAGTACCCCCTCCTACCGCCCCCTTCCTCTTAGTATCCCCCTCCTACCGCCCCTTTCCTCTTAGTACCCCCCCTCCTACCGCCCCTTCCTCTTAGTATCCCCCTCCTACCGCCCCTTTCCTCTTAGTACCCCCTCCTACCGCCCCTTCCTCTTAGTATCCCGCCTCCTACCGCCCCTTTCCTCTTAGTATCCCCCTCATACCGCCCCCTTCCTCTTAGTATCCCCCTTCTACCGCCACTTCCTCTTAGTATCCCCCACCTACCGCCCTCTGCCTCTTAGTGTCCCCCTCCTTACCGCCCCCTTCCTCTTAGTATCCCCCTCCTACCGTCCCATTCCTCTTAGTATCCCCCTCCTACCGCCACTTCCTCTTAGTAAACCCCCTCCTAGCGCCACTTCCTCTTAGTATCCCCCTCCTACCTCTCCTTCCTCTTAGTATCCCCCTTCTACCGCCCCTTCCTCTTAGTATCCCCCTCCTACCGCCCCCTTCCTCTTACTATCACCCCTCCTACCTCCCCCTTCCTCTTAGTATCCCCACTCCTACCGCCCCTTCCTCTTAGTATCCCCCCTCCTACCGCCCTTTCCTCTTTAGTATCCCCCTCCTACCGCCCCTTCCTCTTAGTATCCCCCCCCTACCGCCTCTTCCTCTTAGTATCCCCCTCCTACCTCCCTTCCTCTTAGTATCCCCCTCCTACCGCCCTTTCCTCTTAGTACCCCCCTCCTACCTCCCCTTCCTCTTAGATCACCCTCCTACCGCCCTTTCCTCTTAGTATCCCCCTCCTACCTCCCCTTCCTCTTAGTATCACCCCTCCTACCGCCCTTCCTCTTAGTATCCCCTCATACCGCCCCCTTCCTCTTAGTATCCCCCTTCTACCGCCCACTTCCTCTTAGTATCCCCCTCCTACCGCCCCTTCCTCTTAGTATCACCCTCCTACCGCCCCTTCCTCTTAGTATCCCCTCATACCGCCCCTTACCTCTTAGTACCCCCCTCATACCGCCCCCTACCTCTTAGTACCCCCCTCCTACCGCCCCCTTCCTCTTAGTATCCCCCTCCTACCGCCCCTTTCCTCTTAGTACCCCCCTCCTACCGCCCCCTTCCTCTTAGTATCCCGCCTCCTACCGCCCATTTCCTCTTAGTATCCCCCTCATACCGCCCCCTTCCACTTAGTATCACCCTCCTACCGCCCCTTCCTCTTAGTATCCCCCTCCTACCTCCCTTCCTCTTAGTATCACCCCTCCTACCGCCCCCTTCCTCTTAGTATCCCCCTCCTACCGGCCCCTTCCTCTTAGTATCCCCCTCCTACCGGCCCCTTCCTCTTAGTATCCCCCTCCTACCGCCCCTTCCTCTTAGTATCCCCCTCCCTACCGGCCCCTTCCTCTTAGTATCCCCCTCCTACCGGCCCCTTCCTCTTAGTATCCCCCCTCCTACCGGCCCCTTCCTCTTAGTATCCCCCTCCTACCGGCCCCTTCCTCTTAGTATCCCCCTCCTACCGCCCCTTTCCTCTTAGTACCCCCTCCTACCTCCCCTTCCTCTTAGATCACCCCTCCTACCGGCCCTTTCCTCTTAGTATCCCCCTCCTACCTCCCTTCCTCTTAGTATCACCCTCCTACCGCCCCTTCCTCTTAGTATCCCCCTCATACCGCCCCTTCCTCTTAGTATCCCCCTCCTACCGCCCCCTTCCTCTTAGTATCCCCCTCCTACCGCCCCTTCCTCTTAGTATCACCCTCCTACCGCCCTTCCTCTTAGTATCCCCCTCATACCGCCCCTTACCTCTTAGTACCCCCCTCATACCGCCCCCTACCTCTTAGTACCCCCTCCTACCGCCCCCTGCCTCTTAGTATCCCCCCTCCTACCGCCCCTTTCCTCTTAGTACCCCCCTCCTACCGCCCCTTCCTCTTAGTATCCCCCTCCTACCGCCCCTTTCCTCTTAGTACCCCCCCCACTCCTACCGCCCTTCCTCTTAGTATCCCGCCTCCTACCGCCCCTTTCCTCTTAGTATCCCCCTCATACCGCCCCCTTCCACTTAGTATCACCCCTCCTACCGCCCCTTCCTCTTAGTATCCCCCTCCTACCTCCCTTCCTCTTAGTATCACCCTCCTACCGCCCCCTTCCTCTTAGTATCCCCTCCTACCGGCCCCTTCCTCTTAGTATCCCCCTCCTACCGGCCCCTTCCTCTTAGTATCCCCCTCCTACCGCCCCTTCCTCTTAGTATCCCCCTCCTACCGGCCCCTTCCTCTTAGTATCCCCCTCCTACCGGCCCCTTCCTCTTAGTATCCCCCTCCTACCGGCCCCTTCCTCTTAGTATCCCCCTCCTACCGGCCCCTTCCTCTTAGTATCCCCCTCCTACCGGCCCCTTCCTCTTAGTATCCCCCTCCTACCGGCCCCTTCCTCTTAGTATCCCCCTCCTACCGGCCCCTTCCTCTTAGTATCCCCCTCCTACCGCCCCCTTCCTCTAGTATCCCCCTCCTACCTCCCCTTCCTCTTAGTATCCCCCTCCTACCGCCCCTTCCTCTTAGTATCCCCCTCCTACCTCCTTCCTCTTAGTATCCCCCTCCTACCGCCCCCTTCCTCTTAGTATCCCCCTGCTACCTCCCTTCCTCTTAGTATCATCCCTCCTACCGCCCCTTCCTCTTAGTATCCCCCTCCTACCGCCCCTTCCTCTTAGTATCCCCCTTCTACCGCCACTTCCTCTTAGTACCCCCTCCTCCGCTCCTTCCTCTTAGTATCCCCCTGCTACCTCCCCTTCCTCTTAGTATCATCCCTCCTACCGCCTCCTTCCTCTTAGTATCCCCCTACCGCCCTTCCTCTTAGTATCCCCCATCCTACCTCCCTTTCCTCTTAGTATCCCCCTCCTACCTCCCCTTCCTCTTAGTATCCCCCTTCTACCACCACTTCCTCTTGGTATCCCCCTCCTTCCGCCCCTTCCTCTTAGTATCCCCCCCTCCTACCGCCCCTTCCTCTTAGTATCCCCCCTTCTACCGCCACCTCCTCTTAGTACCCCCCTCCTACCGCCCCCTTCCTCTTAGTATCCCCCTGCTACCTCCCCTTCCTCTTAGTATCATCCCTCCTACCGCCACTTCCTCTTAGTATCCCCCTCCTACCGCCCCTTCCTCTTAGTATCCCCCTTCTACCGCCACTTCCTCTTAGTATTCCCCTCCTACCGCCCCCTTCCTCTTAGTATCCCCCTCCTACCGCCCCTTCCTCTTAGTATCCCCCTTCTACCGCCACTTCCTCTTAGTATCCCCCTCCTACCGCCCCTTCCTCTTAGTATCCCCCCTTCTACCGCCACTTCCTCTTAGTATTCCCCTCCTACCGCCCCTTCCTCTTAGTATCCCCCTCCTACCGCCCCTTCCTCTTAGTATCCCCCCTTCTACCGCCACTTCCTCTTAGTATCCCCCCACCTACCGCCCCCTTCCTCTTAGTATCCCCCTCCTACCGCCCCTTCCTCTTAGTATCCCCCTCCTACCGGCCCCTTCCTCTTAGTATCCCCCTCCTACCTCCCCTTCCTCTTAGTATCCCCCTCCTACCGCCCCTTCCTCTTAGTATCCCCCCTCCTTCCGTCCCTTCCTCTTAGTATCCCCCTTCTACGCCACTTCCTCTTAGTATCCCCCCCTCCTACCGGCCCCTTCCTCTTAGTATCCCCCTCCTACCTCCCCTTCCTCTTAGTATCCCCCCTCCTACCGCCCCCTTCCTCTTAGTAGCCCCCCTACCGCCCTTCCTCTTAGTATCCCCCTTCTACCGCCACTTCCTCTTAGTATCCCCCATCCTACCTCCCCCTTCCTCTTAGTATCCCCCTCCTACCGCCCCCTTCCTCTTAGTATCCCCCTTCTACCGCCACTTCCTCTTAGTACCCCCTCCTACCGCCCCTTCCTCTTAGTATCCCCCTGCTACCTCCCCTTCCTCTTAGTATCATCCCTCCTACCGCCCCCTTCCTCTTAGTATCCCCCTCCTACCGCCCCTTCCTCTTAGTATCCCCCTCCTACCGCCCCCTTCCTCTTAGTATCCCCCTCCTACTGCTCCTTCCTCTTAGTATCCCCCTTCTACTGCCACTTCCTCTTAGTATCCCCCTCCTACCGCCCCTTCCTCTTAGTATCCCCCTCCTACCGCCCCATTTACATTTACATTTAAGTCATTTAGCAGACGCTCTTATCCAGAGCGACTTACAAATTGGTACCCTTCCTCTTAGTATCCCCCTTCTACCGCCACTTCCTCTTAGTATCCCCCTCCTACCGCCCCTCCTCTTAGTATCCCCCTCCTACCGCCCCCTTCCTCTTAGTATCCCCCTCCTACCGCCCCCTTCCTCTTAGTATCCCCCCCTTCCTTTTTAGTATCCCCTTCCTCTTTAGTATCCCCCATCCTACCTCCTTCCTCTTAGTATCCCCCATCCTACCGCCCCTTCCTCTTAGTATCCCCCTCCTACCGCCCCTTCCTCTTAGTATCCCCCCTACCGCCCCTTCCTCTTTAGTATCCCCCTTCTACCGCCACTTCCTCTTAGTATCCCCCTCCTACCGCCACTTCCTCTTAGTATCCCCCTCCTACCGCCCTTCCTCTTAGTATCCCCCCTTCTACCGCCACTTCCTCTTAGTATCCCCCTCCTACCGCCCTTCCTCTTAGTATCCCCCTCCTACCGCCCCTTCCTCTTAGTATCCCCTCCTACCGGCCCCTTCCTCTTAGTATCCCCCTCCTACCGGCCCTTCCTCTTAGTATCCCCCTCCTACCTCCCCTTCCTCTTAGTATCCCCCTCCTACCGCCCCCTTCCTCTTAGTATCCCCCTCCTCTTAGCCGCCCCTTCCTCTTAGTATCCCCCTTCTACCGCCACTTCCTCTTAGTATCCCCTCCTACCGCCACTTCCTCTTAGTATCCCCCTCCTACCGGCCCTTCCTCTTAGTATCCCCTCCTACCGCCCCTTCCTCTTAGTATCCCCCTCCTACCTCCCCTTCCTCTTAGTATCCCCCTCCTACTGCCCCCTTCCTCTTAGTATCCCCCTTCTACCGCCACTTCCTCTTAGTATCCCCCTCCTACCTCCCCTTCCTCTTAGTATCCCCCTCCTACCGCCCCTTCCTCTTAGTATCCCCCTGCTACCTCCCTTCCTCTTAGTATCATCCCTCCTACCGCCCCTTCCTCTTAGTATCCCCCTCCTACCTCCCCTTCCTCTTAGTATCCCCCTTCTACCGCCACTTCCTCTTAGTACCCCCTCCTACCGCCCCTTCCTCTTAGTATCCCCCTGCTACCTCCCCTTCCTCTTAGTATCATCCCTCCTACCGCCCCTTCCTCTTAGTATCCCCCTACCGCCCTTCCTCTTAGTATCCCCCTTCTACCGCCACTTCCTCTTAGTATCCCCCATCCTACCCCCTTCCTCTTAGTATCCCCCTCCTACCTCCCCTTCCTCTTAGTATCCCCCTTCTACCACCACTGCCTCTTGGTATCCCCTCCTTCCGCCCCTTCCTCTTAGTATCCCCCTCCTACCGCCCCCTTCCTCTTAGTATCCCCCCTTCTACCGCCACTTCCTCTTAGTACCCCTCCTACCGCCCCCTTCCTCTTAGTATCCCCCTGCTACCTCCCCTTCCTCTTAGTATCATCCCTCCTACCGCCCCTTCCTCTTAGTATCCCCTCCTACCGCCCCTTCCTCTTAGTATCCCCTCCTACCGCCCCTTCCTCTTAGTATCCCCTTCTACTGCCACTTCCTCTTAGTATCCCCCTCCTACCGCCCTTCCTCTTAGTATCCCCTTCTACCGCCACTTCCTCTTAGTATCCCCCTCCTACCGCCCCCTTCCTCTTAGTATCTCCCTTCTACCGCCACTTCCTCTTAGTATTCCCCCTCCTACCGCCCTTCCTCTTAGTATCCCCTCCTACCGCCCCTTCCTCTTAGTATCCCCCCCTTCTACTGCCACTTCCTCTTAGTATCCCCTCCTACCGCCCCTTTCTCTTAGTATCCCCCTTCTACCGCCACTTCCTCTTAGTATCCCCCACACCTACCGCCCCTTCCTCTTAGTATCCCCTCCTACCGCCCCCTTCCTCTTAGTATCCCCCTACCGCCCCTTCCTCTTAGTATCCCCCCTTCTACCGCCACTTCCTCTTAGTATCCCCCATCCTACCTCCTTCCTCTTAGTATCCCCCCCTACCTCCCCTTCCTCTTAGTATCCCCCTCTACCGCCACTTCCTCTTAGTATCCCCCTCCTACCGCCACCTCCTCTTAGTATCCCCCTCCTCCGCCCCCTTCCTCTTAGTATCCCCCTCCTACCGCCCCTTCCTCTTAGTATCCTCCCTGCTACCTCCCCTTCCTCTTAGTATCATCCCTCATACCGCCCCTTCCTCTTAGTATCCCCTCCTACCGCCCCCTTCCTCTAGTATCCCCCTCCTACTACCCCTTCCTCTTAGTATCCCCCTCCTACCGCCCTTCCTCTTAGTATCCCCCTCCTACTGCCCCTTCCTCTTAGTATCCCCCTTCTACTGCCACTTCCTCTTAGTATCCCCCTCCTACTGCCCCCTTCCTCTTAGCCTCCCCCTTCTACCGCCACTTCCTCTTAGTATCCCCTCCTACCGCCCCCTTCCTCTTAGTATCCCCCTTCTACCGCCACTTCCTCTTAGTATCCCCCTCCTACCGCCCCTTCCTCTTAGTATCCCCCTCCTACCGCCCTTCCTCTTAGTATCCCCCTCCTACCCCCCTTCCTCTTAGTATCCCCCTCCTACCGGCCCCTTCCTCTTAGTATCCCCCTCCTACCTCCCTTCCTCTTAGTATCCCCCTCCTACCGCCCCCTTCCTCTTAGTATCCCCCTCCTGCCGCCCTTCCTCTTAGTATCCCCCTTCTACCGCCACTTCCTCTTAGTATCCTCCTACCGCCACTTCCTCTTAGTATCCCCCTCCTACCGCCCCTTCCTCTTAGTATCCCCCCCTCCTACCGCCCCCTTCCTCTTAGTATCCCCCTCCTACCTCCCCATCCTCTTAGTATCCCCTCCTACCGCCCCTTCCTCTTAGTATCCCCCTCCTGCTGCCCCTTCCTCTTAGTATCCCCTTCTACCGCCACTTCCTCTTAGTATCCCCCCTCCTACCGCCACTTCCTCTTAGTATCCCCCTCCTACCGGCCCCTTCCTCTTAGTATCCCCCTCCTGCCGCCCCTTCCTCTTAGTATCCCCCCTTCTACCGCCACTTCCTCTTAGTATCCCCCTCCTACCGCCACTTCCTCTTAGTATCCCCCTCCTACCGGCCCCTTCCTCTTAGTATCCCCCTCCTACCGCCCCCTTCCTCTTAGTATCTCCCCTCATACCTCCCCTTCCTCTTAGTATCTCTCCTCATACCTCCCTTCCTCTTTGTACCCCCCTTCCTACCTTCCCCTCCTTTCCCCCCTCCTACCTCCTCCTCTCCCCCCTTCCTCCCCTTCCTCTAATATCCCCCTACCACCCCCTTCCTCCCAGTACCTAACATCTCTACTCTCATCTCTCTCTTCTGAGATAAAGCACTAATTAGCGACAACTGAAGACCGGGGTTGGGGTCAATTTCACTTCATTTCCAGTCAATTCAGAAAGTAAACCAAAAACCAAAAGAGGAATTTCAGTATACTTCCTGAATTGACTGGAACTGAAATGGAATTGACCCCAACCCTAATAACGCTGACACATTACACCGTAATTTGAATGAACCTGACCCTTCCAAAGTGGAGCAGCTATTCCGAAGCCAGCTAACATTGTCCCGCATTGTGACTGGAGACAGGGAGAGTCAATACTGGAGAGCCTCCAAGTTGGACCAAGTCCTAGAATCCAAAAAGTCATTGTCTGACTCACTATGAACTCTGCACACACAATGATGACCAAGGTCAAAGGTCAAATGGGAAAATATCGCTGCCAACTATTCACTGCTTGCAGATCTAGCTGCCTTCTAATAGGCCCAGCTGTGGGAAGCTAACCTCTCCGTGATGCTACATGTCATGCCGTGTCTGGACAGGCACACTTGTTACCGTGGCGACCGGCTGTAATACATCTGACAGTTGTTTTATTCAATCATTAATCCACTGAATCCCACAGGGGCCTTAAATCCCTCATAACATTGTCCAATCGGTGTATTAGCATAAATTCATCACTTGCTCTGTGACGTGTGTGTGTGTGTGTGTGTGTGTGTGTGTGTGTGTGTGTGTGTGTGTGTGTGTGTGTGTGTGTGTGTGTGTGTGTGTGTGTGTGTGTGTGTGTGTGTGTGTGTTGTATCTAATATAAATAGGCTATCACACATGTTGGAGGAGTTTGCAAATCAGATAAACTAAGGATGAGAATATAGTAAGCCAGTCATCCACACTACACACACAACCTCAACCACAGAAAACCTGTCCAGCATTCTCTGTACATCTCCAAAATCATGGTACTGTATTGATCCCTAGATACTGTAGATACTGTATAGCTACAACACAGACATAGTACAGTACTGTACTACTCTCACATGACAGACAGACAGACAGACAGACAGACAGACAGACAGACAGACAGACAGACAGACAGACAGACAGACTCTCTCTGTCTACCTCCCTCTCTCTCTGTCTACCTCCCTCTCTCTCTAACTCCCTTCCTCCCTCTCGCTCCCACATTCTCTACCTTCCTCTCTCTCTACCTCCCTCTGTCTGTCTACCTCCCTCACTCTCTAACCCCCCCCCACTCCCCCTCTCTCTCTCTCTCTCTACCTCTCTCTGTCTGTCTGTCTGTCTGTCTGTGTGTCTGCCTCCCTCACTCTCTCTCTTTCTCTCTCTACCTCCCTCATTCTCTTTCTCTCTCTGATACACTTCATTCAGTCCATTTAAATAAATGTTTTCGCTAATGGAAACGCCAGCCACCACTGTGACCAGTGTTTCGTGTGTAGCATCCCTCCTCCTTTTAGTAGATCCATCCAGTTAGTGGATTTTGAGGATTTTGGACATACTTTCTTTGGCACGTCTTACCAACAGAACACACTCTTATGTAGTTCCCTATCGTGTGTGCCAGGGCCAGACTCCATTCAACTACACTTTCCTTCACACATCTGCAGCTGTGTGTTTCTTCCTGGCACTGGTACTGCTGATAGTGGCTACTTCGAAGAAGGATTCTACTTTCTATGACTGATATGTGGTCGCTTTTCCCAACTTGCGCTGTCTGAATGCGCTGTCTGAATGCGCTGTCTGTAAGTAGCTTTGGATAAGAGTGTCTGCTAAATGAGGAAAATGTAAATGAATAATATCCTGATAATATCCTCCAAGCAGCTATCCTATCACTTAATGGTCTAACAGAGGGTTTCCCAAACTCAGCCCCCCCCCACACACAGAGAGCTGATTCAAATAACCAACTCATCATCAATATTTGATTATTTGAATCAGCTGTGTAGTGCTAAGGCAAAAACCAAAACATGCACCCATGGAGGGGCCCCAGGACTGAGATTCCACAAGCGGTTCTACATGGAACCTTAAAGGGTTATGCATGGAACCAAAATGTTTTTTTTTTTGGAGGGGACAGCCAAAGAACCCTTTTTTCAAAGAGTGAACCAATCCTCATGTTCACTATTTTAACTGAATCACGCGGTTATGTTAATTGACAGAAGACATTGTATAGCAGCCTTTAATTGCTCTGTAATCTGAACAATTAACACCAGTCTGTAATTAGTATGACATCCCGATACACATGAGCAGCAGGGCCGGCTTAAAGCCACAATGTGCCATTTCAACAGCCCTGGCTGACACCTTGTAGATATAATCCATGGAAATGACCATTGATTAAACAGAAGGAAATATTGCAGATTGTGGCTTTAATGACAGGTTGTTCTGACCAACGTTGGGGGGGATGGGAGTCCACTGTCCGGTTGATCTTCTTCTTCTTCGAGGTTTTATGACATACCACATCTAATGCTGTATTGCTGCCACCAACTGGACGGGGGTGAATAAAAGATTTTAAAATGTCACTTCCATTACGGATAAGGGGAAAAAGTCATTCATCCACTCATGCTAATAAGAAAAACACACCACAAATCGTCCCACTCCCTCTGTCATTCAAAAAAGGATTTGAGCCACTCAGCCAGAGGCTCTGAGGGGTGTATAAATACATGCTGGTGTTCGCTGGCCTTAAATGAGCTCTTGGGGTTAAGAAAAATAGTGTGCTTCTACATCTGCATTGCTTGCTGCTTGGGGTTTTAAGATGGGTTACTGTATAATCACTTTGTGACATCTGCTGATGTAAAAAGGTCTTCATAAATACCTTTGATTTGTATGGGGCTTTAGGGCAAATAGTGTAGGGGCTTTAGGGCAAATAGGGTTGGGGGCTTTAGGGCAAATAGTGTAGGGGCTTTAGGGCAAATAGTGTAGGGGCTTTAGGGCAAATAGGGTTGGGGGCTTTAGGGCAAATAGGGTTGGGGGCTTTAGGGCAAATAGTGTAGGGGGCTTTAGGGCAAATAGGGTTGGGGGCTTTAGGGCAAATAGTGTAGGGGCTTTAGGGCAAATAGTGTAGGGGCTTTAGGGCAAATAGGGTTGGGGGCTTTAGGGCAAATAGTGTAGGGGCTTTAGGGCAAATAGTGTAGGGGCTTTAGGGCAAATAGTGTAGGGGCTTTAGGGCAAATAGTGTAGGGGCTTTAGGGCAAATAGGGTTGGGGGCTTTAGGGCAAATAGTGTAGGGGCTTTAGGGCAAATAGGGTTGGGGGCTTTAGGGCAAATAGTGTAGGGGCTTTAGGGCAAATAGGGTTGGGGGCTTTAGGTAAATAGTGTTGGGAGCTTTAGGGCAAATAGTGTAGGGGCTTTAGGGCAAATAGTGTTGGGGGCTTTAGGGCAAATAGGGTTGGGGGCTTTAGGGTAAATAGTGTTGGGAGCTTTAGGGCAAATAGTGTAGGGCTTTAGGGCAAATAGTGTTGGGGGCTTTAGGGCAAATAGGGTTGGGGGCTTTAGGGCAAATAGTGTAGGGGCTTTAGGGCAAATAGTGTAGGGGCTTTAGGGCAAATAGTGTAGGGGCTTTAGGGCAAATAGTGTAGGGCTTTAGGGCAAATAGGGGGGCTTTAGGGCAAATAGTGTAGGGGCTTTAGGGCAAATAGGGTTGGGAGCTTTAGGGCAAATAGTGTAGGGGGCTTTAGGGCAAATAGGGTTGGGGCTTTAGGGCAAATAGTGTTATGGGGCTTTAGGGCAAATAGGGTTGGGGGCTTTAGGGCAAATAGGGTTGGGGGCTTTAGGGCAAATAGTGTAGGGGGCTTTAGGGCAAATAGGGTTGGGGGCTTTAGGGCAAATAGTGTAGGGGCTTTAGGGCAAATAGGGTTGGGGGCTTTAGGGCAAATAGTGTTGGGGGCTTTAGGGCAAATAGTGTAGGGTGCTTTAGGGCAAATAGTGTAGGGGCTTTAGGGTAAATAGTGTCGGGCTTTAGGGTAAATAGTGTAGGGGCTTTAGGGTAAATAGTGTCAGGCTTTAGGGCAAATAGTGTAGGGGGCTTTAGGGCAAATAGTGTAGGGGCTTTAGGGCAAATAGGGTTGGGGGCTTTAGGGCAAATAGTGTAGGGGCTTTAGGGCAAATAGTGTAGGGGCTTTAGGGCAAATAGGGTTGGGGCTTTAGGGGTGTAGGGGCTTTAGGGCAAATAGTGTAGGGCTTTAGGGCAAATAGTGTAGGGGGCTTTAAAATAGGGTTGGGGGCTTTAGGGCAAATAGTGTAGGGGCTTTAGGGCAAATAGGGTTGGGGCTTTAGGGCAAATAGTGTAGGGGCTTTAGGGCAAATAGGGTTGGGGGCTTTAGGGTAAATAGTGTTGGGAGCTTTAGGGCAAATAGTGTCGGGCTTTAGGGTAAATAGTGTAGGGGCTTTAGGGTAAATAGTGTCTTTAGGGCAAATAGTGTAGGGGCTTTAGGGCAAATAGTGTAGGGGCTTTAGGGCAAATAGGGTTGGGGGCTTTAGGGCAAATAGTGTAGGGGCTTTAGGGCAAATAGTGTAGGGGCTTTATGGCAAATAGGGTTGGGGGCTTTAGGGCAAATAGTGTAGGGGCTTTAGGGCAAATAGTGTAGGGGCTTTAGGGCAAATAGTGTAGGGGCTTTAGGGCAAATAGGGTTGGGGGCTTTAGGGCAAATAGTGTAGGGGCTTTAGGGCAAATAGGGTTGGGGGCTTTAGGGCAAATAGTGTAGGGGCTTTAGGGCAAATAGGGTTGGGGGCTTTAGGGTAAATAGTGTTGGGAGCTTTAGGGCAAATAGTGTAGGGGCTTTAGGGCAAATAGTGTTGGGGCTTTAGGGCAAATAGGGTTGGGGGCTTTAGGGTAAATAGTGTTGGGAGCTTTAGGGCAAATAGTGTAGGGGCTTTAGGGCAAATAGTGTTGGGGCTTTAGGGCAAATAGGGTTGGGGGCTTTAGGGTAAATAGTGTTGGGAGCTTTAGGGCAAATAGTGTAGGGGCTTTAGGGCAAATAGTGTTGGGGGCTTTAGGGCAAATAGGGTTGGGGGGCTTTAGGGTAAATAGTGTTGGGAGCTTTAGGGCAAATAGTGTAGGGGGCTTTAGGGCAAATAGGGTTGGGGGCTTTAGGGCAAATAGTGTTATGGGGCTTTAGGGCAAATAGGGTTGGGGGCTTTAGGGCAAATAGGGTTGGGGGCTTTAGGGCAAATAGTGTAGGGGCTTTAGGGCAAATAGGGTTGGGGGCTTTAGGGCAAATAGTGTAGGGGCTTTAGGGCAAATAGGGTTGGGGGCTTTAGGGCAAATAGTGTTGGGGGCTTTAGGGCAAATAGTGTAGGGTGCTTTAGGGCAAATAGTGTAGGGGCTTTAGGGTAAATAGTGTCGGGCTTTAGGGTAAATAGTGTAGGGGCTTTAGGGTAAATAGTGTCAGGCTTTAGGGCAAATAGTGTAGGGGCTTTAGGGCAAATAGTGTAGGGCTTTAGGGCAAATAGGGTTGGGGGCTTTAGGGCAAATAGTGTAGGGGCTTTAGGGCAAATAGTGTAGGGGCTTTAGGGCAAATAGGGTTGGGGGCTTTAGGGCAAATAGTGTAGGGGCTTTAGGGCAAATAGTGTAGGGGCTTTAGGGCAAATAGTGTAGGGGGCTTTAGGGCAAATAGGGTTGGGGGCTTTAGGGCAAATAGTGTAGGGGCTTTAGGGCAAATAGGGTTGGGGGCTTTAGGGCAAATAGTGTAGGGGGCTTTAGGGCAAATAGGGTTGGGGGCTTTAGGGTAAATAGTGTTGGGAGCTTTAGGGCAAATAGTGTCGGGCTTTAGGGTAAATAGTGTAGGGGGCTTTAGGGTAAATAGTGTCGGGCTTTAGGGCAAATAGTGTAGGGGCTTTAGGGCAAATAGTGTAGGGGCTTTAGGGCAAATAGGGTTGGGGGCTTTAGGGCAAATAGTGTAGGGGCTTTAGGGCAAATAGTGTAGGGGCTTTATGGCAAATAGGGTTGGGGGCTTTAGGGCAAATAGTGTAGGGGCTTTAGGGCAAATAGTGTAGGGGCTTTAGGGCAAATAGTGTAGGGGGCTTTAGGGCAAATAGGGTTGGGGCTTTAGGGCAAATAGTGTAGGGGCTTTAGGGCAAATAGGGTTGGGGGCTTAAGGGCAAATAGTGTAGGGGCTTTTGGGCAAATAGGGTTGGGGCTTTAGGGTAAATAGTGTTGGGAGCTTTAGGGCAAATAGTGTAGGGGCTTTAGGGCAAATAGTGTTGGGGGCTTTAGGGCAAATAGGGTTGGGGGCTTTAGGGTAAATAGTGTTGGGAGCTTTAGGGCAAATAGTGTAGGGGCTTTAGGGCAAATAGTGTTGGGGGCTTTAGGGCAAATAGGGTTGGGGGCTTTAGGGTAAATAGTGTTGGGAGCTTTAGGGCAAATAGTGTAGGGGCTTTAGGGCAAATAGTGTTGGGGGCTTTAGGGCAAATAGGGTTGGGGGCTTTAGGGTAAATAGTGTTGGGAGCTTTAGGGCAAATAGTGTAGGGGCTTTAGGGCAAATAGTGTTGGGGGCTTTAGGGCAAATAGGGTTGGGGGCTTTAGGGTAAATAGTGTTGGGAGCTTTAGGGCAAATAGTGTAGGGGCTTTAGGGCAAATAGTGTTGGGGGCTTTAGGGCAAATAGGGTTGGGGGCTTTAGGGCAAATAGTGTAGGGGCTTTAGGGCAAATAGTGTAGGGGCTTTAGGGCAAATAGTGTAGGGGCTTTAGGGCAAATAGTGTAGGGGGCTTTAGGGCAAATAGGGTTGGGGGCTTTAGGGCAAATAGTGTAGGGGCTTTAGGGCAAATAGGGTTGGGAGCTTTAGGGCAAATAGTGTAGGGGGCTTTAGGGCAAATAGGGTTGGGGGCTTTAGGGCAAATAGTGTTATGGGGCTTTAGGGCAAATAGGGTTGGGGCTTTAGGGCAAATAGGGTTGGGGGCTTTAGGGCAAATAGTGTAGGGGGCTTTAGGGCAAATAGGGTTGGGGGCTTTAGGGCAAATAGTGTAGGGGCTTTAGGGCAAATAGGGTTGGGGGCTTTAGGGCAAATAGTGTTGGGGGCTTTAGGGCAAATAGTGTAGGGTGCTTTAGGGCAAATAGTGTAGGGGCTTTAGGGTAAATAGTGTCGGGCTTTAGGGTAAATAGTGTAGGGGGCTTTAGGGTAAATAGTGTCAGGCTTTAGGGCAAATAGTGTAGGGGGCTTTAGGGCAAATAGTGTAGGGGCTTTAGGGCAAATAGGGTTGGGGGCTTTAGGGCAAATAGTGTAGGGGCTTTAGGGCAAATAGTGTAGGGGCTTTAGGGCAAATAGGGTTGGGGGCTTTAGGGCAAATAGTGTAGGGGCTTTAGGGCAAATAGTGTAGGGGCTTTAGGGCAAATAGTGTAGGGGCTTTAGGGCAAATAGGGTTGGGGGCTTTAGGGCAAATAGTGTAGGGGCTTTAGGGCAAATAGGGTTGGGGCTTTAGGGCAAATAGTGTAGGGGCTTTAGGGCAAATAGGGTTGGGGGCTTTAGGGTAAATAGTGTTGGGAGCTTTAGGGCAAATAGTGTCGGGCTTTAGGGTAAATAGTGTAGGGGGCTTTAGGGTAAATAGTGTCGGGCTTTAGGGCAAATAGTGTAGGGGGCTTTAGGGCAAATAGTGTAGGGGCTTTAGGGCAAATAGGGTTGGGGGCTTTAGGGCAAATAGTGTAGGGGCTTTAGGGCAAATAGTGTAGGGGCTTTATGGCAAATAGGGTTGGGGGCTTTAGGGCAAATAGTGTAGGGGCTTTAGGGCAAATAGTGTAGGGGCTTTAGGGCAAATAGTGTAGGGGGCTTTAGGGCAAATAGGGTTGGGGGCTTTAGGGCAAATAGTGTAGGGGCTTTAGGGCAAATAGGGTTGGGGGCTTTAGGGCAAATAGTGTAGGGGGCTTTAGGGCAAATAGGGTTGGGGGCTTTAGGGTAAATAGTGTTGGGAGCTTTAGGGCAAATAGTGTAGGGGCTTTAGGGCAAATAGTGTTGGGGGCTTTAGGGCAAATAGGGTTGGGGGCTTTAGGGTAAATAGTGTTGGGAGCTTTAGGGCAAATAGTGTAGGGCTTTAGGGCAAATAGTGTTGGGGGCTTTAGGGCAAATAGGGTTGGGGGCTTTAGGGCAAATAGTGTAGGGGCTTTAGGGCAAATAGCGTAGGGGCTTTAGGGCAAATAGGGTTGGGGCTTTAGGGCAAATAGTGTAGGGGCTTTAGGGCAAATAGTGTAGGGGCTTTAGGGCAAATAGTGTAGGGGCTTTAGGGCAAATAGTGTAGGGGCTTTAGGGCAAATAGGGTTGGGGGCTTTAGGGCAAATAGTGTAGGGGCTTTAGGGCAAATAGGGTTGGGGGCTTTAGGGCAAATAGTGTAGGGGGCTTTAGGGCAAATAGGGTTGGGGGCTTTAGGGCAAATAGTGTAGGGGGCTTTAGGGCAAATAGGGTTGGGGGCTTTAGGGCAAATAGGGTTGGGGGCTTTAGGGCAAATAGTGTAGGGGGCTTTAGGGCAAATAGGGTTGGGGGCTTTAGGGAAATAGTGTTGGGGGCTTTAGGGCAAATAGTGTAGGGGGCTTTAGGGCAAATAGTGTAGGGGGCTTTAGGGCAAATAGTGTAGGGGGCTTTAGGGCAAATAGTGTAGGGTGCTTTAGGGCAAATAGTGTAGGGGCTTTAGGGTAAATAGTGTCGGGCTTTAGGGTAAATAGTGTAGGGGGCTTTAGGGTAAATAGTGTCGGGCTTTAGGGCAAATAGTGTAGGGGGCTTTAGGGCAAATAGTGTAGGGGGCTTTAGTGCAAATAGGGTTGGGAGCTTTACGTAAATAGTGTTGGGGGCTTTAGGGTAAATAGTGTAAGGGGCTTTAGGGTAAATATTGTCGGGGCTTTAGGGCAAATAGTGTAGGGAGCTTTAGGGTAAATAGTGTAGGGGGCTTTAGGGTAAATATTGTCGGGGCTTTAGGGCAAATAGTGTAGGGAGCTTTAGGGTAAATAGTGTTGGGGGCTTTAGGGTAAATAGTGTAGGGGCTTTAGGGCAAATAGTGTAGGGGCTTTAGGGCAAATAGTGTAGGGGGCTTTAGGGCAAATAGTGTAGGGGGCTTTAGGACAAATAGTGTAGGGGCTTTAGGGTAAATAGTGTAGGGGGCTTTAGGGTAAATAGTGTAGGGTGCTTTAGGGTAAATAGTGTGGGGGCTTTAAGGTAAATAGTGTAGGGGCTTTAGGGTAAATAGTGTGGGAGATTTAGGGTAAATAGTGTAGGGGCTTTAGGGTAAATTGTGTAGGGGCTTTAGGGCAAATAGTGTAGGGGCTTTAGGGTAAATAGTGTAGGGGCTTTAGGGTAAATAGTGTAGGGGCTTTAGGGTAAATAGTGTAGGGGCTTTTAGGGTAAATAGTGTAGGGGTTTTAGGGTAAATAGTGTAGGGGCTTTAGGGTAAATAGTGTAGGGGGCTTTAGGGTAAATAGTGTAGGGGCTTTAGGGTAAATAGTGTAGGGGCTTTAGGGTAAATAGTGTAGGGGATTTAGGGCAAATAGTGTAGGGGGCTTTAGGACAAATAGTGTAGGGGCTTTAGGGTAAATAGTGTAGGGGCTTTAGCGTAGCCTTCTTGTAGACTCTTCCCTTCTTATTGCTTCAGTCCTTCACTGAGTCACACTGAGCCAACCAGGGGTCAGATAAAGACAGCCATGGAAAGTCCTACTGTAGACTGACACTTCAGTCCCTTCACATCAGGTCAGATGGTATTTGGTGGGGTTACATGTAAAGTATACACTGTCAGATTTGTGTAGTTCTTTGGTGTGTGTGTGTGTGTATGTGTGTGTGTGTGTGTCTCTAACTTGGCTCTCTGGTTCTCCAGGCTCATGTTTCTGGGTGGCAGTGCTGGAAGGTCAGGTGGTCGGCATCGTGGCGGCGCAGGGCCGGGAGGACGACAACACGGTGGAACTACGGCGCATGTCGGTGGACTCGCGCTTCCGCGGCAAGGGCATTGCCAAGTTGCTGGGGCGTCGTGTGCTAGAGTTCGCCATGCATAACAACTACGCCGCCGTCGTCCTGGGAACCACCGCCGTCAAGATGGCTGCCCACAAGCTGTATGAGTCACTGGGCTTCCGGCGGACCGGCGGTAGCGAGGATTACATGCTGCCCGGAATGAGCCGCTCGCTGCAAGAGAGGCTCTTCTTCCAGATCCGTTACCAACGCTACCGTCTGCAGCTCCGTGAGGAGTGAGGGATGAGAAAGAGGGAGAGAGGGATGGAGAGAGAAAGGGGGAGAGAGCAACGACACCACCTCCTCGAGGCAGAGCCCCTCGCCCAACGAGCCTCGACCAAGTCCTTCTCCTCTGACAACTTTATTTATTTTATATTATTAGAGTTACTTCTTCTTGCTACTACTGTTTCTATTCATTCATCTTAAGTCACTAACTTTTTATTGGTTTTAGTTTATTTTGATTTATTTTTTACATTTTGAATTTAGTGCCCCCCCATCCCCGAGTACAATTTTTTTTGACCCTGTCCTGTAGTAAAAATAAAAAAATCCCTAACATATATCACCATCCCATGCCTTTTCAAATGACATCATCAACTGAGTGTTCCCTTTGCTTTTCATACCATGTGATTGTTCCTTACCGTATTCATTACCTCTACCAGCCCCTCCAACATCTACCCCCTCCTGCTCAATACGTGGCATTTCTATCTCAAACGCACCCTGTCTCTCATTAGCCCACTTAAGCCCTCTCCATTGTCACAACAGCGTGTGTACCCAAAAAGACCTAGACAAAAAGACTAAGTAGGTTGGCATTGGTCCAGCCACTTCAGCACAGCCCATAAACCAGCAGCCCTGTGGAGAGACAAGAGGAACAAATCAAATCAAATGTTATTGGTTGTTTACACATATTTGACGGATGTTAACACAGGTGCAGAGAAATGCTTGTGTTTCTAGTTGCAACAGTGCAGTAATATCTAACAATACAAAACAATACACACAAATCCCCCCCCCCAAATAAAAATAAATATATATATGTATATGATTGTGTGTATAGACAGTATATGAATAGAAAAGGTGTGTACAGCAGTAGTTATATAGGATGACGAGAATACAGGATATACATATGAAGGGGGTATGTATATAGGGCAGCAGTCTCTAAGGTGCAGGGTAGAGTACCAGCTGGTAGCCGGCTAGTAATAATGACTAAAGTTCAGGGCAGGGTACTGGGCAGAGGCTGGCTACTGGTGACTATTTAACAGTCTGATGGCCTGGAGATAGAAGCTGTTCCTCAGTCTCTCCTTATCCCAGCTTCGATGCACCTGTACTGTCTCCGCCTTCTAGATGGTAGCGGGGTGAACAGGCCGTGGCTCTGGTGGCAGGACATGTACTGTGCAGTCGGGTGGCAGGACATGTACTGTGCAGTCGGGTGGCAGGACATGTACTGTGCAGTCGGGTGGCAGGACATGTACTGTGCAGTCGGGTGGCAGGACATGTACTGTGCAGTCGGGTGGCAGGACATGTACTGTGGAATCGGGTGGCAGGACATGTACTGTGCAGTCGGGTGGCAGGACATGTACTGTGCAGTCGGGTGGCAGGACATGTACTGTGGAATCAGGTGGCAGGACATGTACTGTGCAGTCGGGTGGCAGGACATGTACTGTGCACTCGGGTGGCAGGACATGTACTGTGCAGTCGGGTGGCAGAAAACAAGCACACACAGGCTGCATCTCCTATTCCCTATATATTGTACTACTTTTGACCTATCCTATCACTCCTCCTCCAGCTTTCTGATATCCTCCCTTCCACTATCTCCTCCTCCATTCCACTATCTCCTCCTCCCTCTATCTCTTCCTCCATATTTGGTCATGTTCTTATCCCTTCATTCAACACCGTATCAGAATGGATTCTATAGAATGACAATGGTTCCTAATTCTATGATTCCATTCTACCTGCATGGGAATTATGGAGATGGTCTCTAATTGGTTGGGAAAACAAGAGGGTAGTTCAGGCTAGGGATACCCATGCAGGGTGAATATTTAAGTGTCAAAATTGAACATATTACTCATTTAATCATGGGATTTTCTAATGAGTAAATGATTTAATCTAATTCAACTTTGAGCATTATTGATTCATATGTGTACTTATCAATTGTTTACTAATTGAATCAAGATAAATTCTAACATTTTTAATACGTTTGGAATTTGATTAAGGATAAATTCAAGATTTTTATAATCACACACATTTGATGGAAGCATTGCTACATAGTAGTATGCACATTTTATGGATACAGCTACAATTACAAAGTAATCGCAATCTAGTATATATTCAAACCAGGTCATTGGAGAAAACTACTTGGGTAGGCCTAATACATTATTTGCAATATTTGCGGACTTAAAGTATATGTAGTCGACCTAACAAAATGCATCTGAGCACAAATTTATCCATTTGAATTTAAATACAATACTATATCCAATTTACAGGTATATTTATATCCTTCTGTGTATGTGTTAATGTGTACACAGTTGGAATACTATACCGAATGTAGCTGACAAACCCAAAAGGCAACCCCCTCTCTCCCCGTCATAACGATAACCACTCTCATCTCCATCCTCCTATCACAGACAGAACCAGCAGAGGGAGAGATACAACTTCTATGAGCCCAAGAACTTGTGTCATACTTGTACAAAGATAAAGAAATTAAATGTGAAGAAAAAAAATGAAAAAAGACATAGACCAAAAATATATTGCGCTGATCCCCATAGCCTTGACTTCTGACCCTTCCCCACTCCCTCTATCCTTGACTTCTGACCCCCCACTTCCCCTAGCCTTGACCTGTACCCCCACTCACCTTAGCCTTGACTTCTACCCCCCACTCCCCTAGTCTTGACTTCCACCCACTCCCCTAGTCTTGACTTCCACCCACCCCCTAGTCTTGACTTCTACCCCCCACTCCCCCTAGCCTTGACTTCTATCCCCAACTCCCCCTAGTCTTGACTTCTACCCCCCCACTCCCCCTAGTCTTGACTTCTACCCCCAACTCCCCTAGCCTTGACTTCTATCCCCCACTCCCTCTAGTCTTGACTTCTACCCCCCACTCCCCCTAGTCTTCACTTCTACCCCCCACTCCCCCTAGTCTTGACTTCTACCCCCCACTCCCCCTAGCCTTGACTTCTACCCCCCACTCCCTCTAGCCTTGACTTCTATCCCCCACTCCCCCTAGTCTTGACTTCTACCCCCACTCCCCCTAGTCTTGACTTCTACCCCCCACTCCACCTAGTCTTGACTTCTATCCCCCTCTGCCCCTAGCCTTGACTTCTATCCCCCACTCCCCTAGTCTTGACTTCTACACCCCCACTCCCCTAGCCTTGACTTCTACCCCCCACTCCCCCTAGTCTTGACTTCTACCCCCCACTCCCTCTAGCCTTGACTTCTACCCCCCACTCCCCTAGCCTTGACTTCTATCCCCCACTCCCCCTTTCCTACTTCTGACCCCCATACATAAATCTGACTGCAACCCTGGGCCAGACCCCCTCCTAACCTTTAACCCACACCCCACCATCTTTGCATGAGCCACAGTCTTGCTGCACTGCTTTTATTCTATTTAAACTTGTAACCCCCCCCCAAAAAAAACTCCCCTATTGAGGAGTCATCAAAGCAGTGTGGTGCAGCTATGGAGGAGGATGCATGGGTGTGTGTGTTGAGTGTCTGTGGAGGTAGGGTGGGGTTGGGCGAAGAGGTGCATTATATCCACTCACCACAGCACTGCCTCGATGACATCAAGCCTGCCAACCGTAGAATGCAAAAGCAATGCCAGTGTGGCATGCCTCTGTTCCTGGTGTGTGCGTATATACGTACAGTGCCTGTCCTGGAAAAATTATAGAAAAACAGAATTAACAAAAAGAAATACAGAAAATAAGCTTTTTTTAGCTGAACATTTAAACAAAATTGTGTTTCTTTGCTTGAGAATTGTTTATTTTATTTTGCATGCAATGTGTCTTGAAAATGACTTCGATACATTCTGCCACATGGCAAGCAGTGGAAATAATAATTGTTTCTATGTTTTATTACGTTGATATTATCAGTTGATTCTCTGTGTTTTTATCAAGGGAGTGGGGATATAATGTAGCGAGAAGTCTATGGAGACGTGATGTGGAAAGTGGAATAGTTTTGTCCTTGTTTCTTTTGGACAAATGTCAAAATATTAGTGAGTGTGTAAGATCATGGGATGCGTTCCAAAAAGCACCCTATTCCCTTTACAGTGCACCACTATTTTTCACCAAGCCCCCATAGCTCTTGGGAAGTACCTCATGTTGATATATCAGATGTCGGGTCAAACGACTGGCTGTCTACTGTATTTTCAGAGAACGTCTCGCTGTTCTGACATCCCCTCTCCCTTGTTCAACCATCTGAATTGAGATGTGGAGGGCACTTAAAGTGAACAAGTCAGTATTGAAGTTCAAAATGCCTTTCTCAACATCCAAATTGCCACAGTTTGAGTGCTTCCCAAATGATACAATTCCTTACATACTGCACTTTTGTGGACTAGGGCCTATGGGGCAATAGAGAGAAAAGGGTGCCATTTGGGATGCACATTATGATCAACATTTTTATCGATCCTCCCCTCCTCCGTCTGAACAATTCCAAACAGACCTGGGTGAAGAAGTTTGACATGGATCCACGAGAATGTAGAAGCCAGAGGCAGATGTTAAATGGTGAGGCTATAAGAGTGCACCTAGTGAGTGTACACTACTAAATGTACACTACAAAGTGTACACCACGTTGTGTAATAAGTGGACGAATGTGAAGCCTTGTCAAAGTGAACCATGACCGCTGCTGTGGCCGTCTCAATAACAATATCCCTCTCGCTAGGCATTGTGGGAGATGCATAGCCTAGGCTGCTATTTGTGTTCTGGATAAATAACGGAATATTATACCAAGCCTATGCCAAGGCCTTATATACTGTAATAATTACATGCTGACGTTCAAAAACCACCACAGAAAACTATATGGCTTGTTTGATAGGAACAGACTAACTACACTGATGTCACTATAATGCATTTTACTGTACTCCGTTATTTTCAACTCTGTTTATATGGCGAATGCTATGGTATGCCCTGTTTGGTCTGGTCTTAGTACCCTGTGATACCGGCAACGTATACACAGTATTAGAATGTAGAAGAAAAACTGTATGCAACCACCACTAGAGTGTGATTATGTAACTTAATACTATTCCATTCCACTGAAGCTCTGCTGATGTACAATCCCCCCCCAAAATCATGTTAATTTTTTCCCCTTTTGGTTCTAAGAAAAGGGGGAAATATTGTTTGTGTTGACTTGGGACAACAGGAGAATGTTCATGTATTTTTTTGATCTACAATAGATGGTTTAATTCATGCATGCTGCATCAGAACTAAAAGCCTATTTTATTGGAGAGCACCTTTATCAAGGGCTTTCCGATCCAAAAACGATGGTCCCCTTACTGAACTTAGACGTCAAGACATCTACAGAAGGTAGCCGGTAGATTGTCTCATAAAAGTCTTCATTCGTAGCCTATCTGACCTGGGAAAAAAATGGTATGTGACAAAAATCCCTCATCCTGTCCCCCAGATGTCAAGTTGAACACGCACAATTGCAGAAGTAAAGATATCAAAACCGCACAAGTAGTATTCCTGTGAGTATAGGTGTTCCTCCATTGGTGAGTGCAGATTTCAAAGGCCTTGGGAGTTAATAGCGGGAATGAATGTATATGGGTACCGTTACTAAGGGTCTTTGGTGGGATTTTTTTTTTTTTTGTCTTTTTTGTTTTCTTGGAGAGAAGAAATTGAGGCAAAAATGCTCTAAATCTGCAAACGGTTCTCCCTAACGCTAAGAACTACATTTGACGTTTTAGAGTGACTGTGTACATAGCTATATCTATTACTGTTGTTTTGATTTACAGTGTATATCTATCATTTTTGTTGATTTCATCGATGCTAAAATAATGGACTTTGGAACTGTCTGTCTGAGAAGATGGCCGTCTTTGGGATGTTCCACCAAACGAGGAGGGGGAGGGGTGAAGGAGAAACACGCCACTGTGGCAGCTTACCCGGAAAAGGGGGGGGGGGTCTACAGAACTCCACAAAATGGACTCTCCCTCTCTCAACTCCTCTGGTGAACCTATCACTCTGCTGTGGCTAACAGGACGACGAATTCTCCACTGTGGCCACAGGTGCCAAGAACGCAGAAGCACTTGTAGCACAATTGTGTCTTTTTTCTTTCTTTCTTTTTGATGACCAGTATGGATTTTTCTCCTCCTACCCAATATATATATCGCTTTTGCTCATACACCGTATGTGTCATAAGCATATATACAAGACAACATCATGTAAAGAAATGTATAGCTATGACCTGCGGCAACTTTTTGGAAAGTTGAAATTTGCCAAAGGTGAAAGTCTTGCTGCATTCTTTCGTCAAACTGCTATTTTGTGTTCAACAAGTGTCAACAAAAGCGTGTATTTATCAGTATCATTTTGGAAATCCTGCCCACGTGCCATCTAATTAAGCAATAAAAAAACTAACAATGAGATAACGAGACACAATCGCATAAAGGATTTTATTAACTCAAAATGCTTCATTGGTGTTATATCCCATACTGGTGAGTCGGGTGCTGTAACGCTATCACTGTTGGCATGGCAACACATCACCACTGAAATGTAGAGGCCTGAATGAGGTGTGATTGTACAATGATTATTTTAGTATTTTTCTTTATAAGAGGTGTCCCATAAAAAATGTTGTGTTTTTTTTACTTGAGGATTCTACTGGTGTACCACTTGCATAGTTTGTACAGACAGTTTGTACAGGAGAAAAGGACAGTCCCTCCCAGCAGACAAGAGAAAGATTGCAGGGTTTCTGATAGTGGTCTCTGTTCTCTATTGTTCGTCTGAGCCCGTCTGAGATCTTGTTTCTGATTCTCTAGTTGTCAGGAGTATCATGGAAACTCAATTTACTGCATTGCAACTACAGTGATTCGTCAATGCTACTGAAAATAAAACAATCCACTAGCCTACATCACAGTTTTAACCGCAGGCAAAAACCATACAGGTTCACAACTTGAAAAAAAGCTTGTATGATTTCCTTGAAAGAGATTCATTTTATTATCAATGATTTAATAAAGTTGTAAAGTGTATTTTACTGTAAATAGTATCCACAGAGGATATTAAATTAACCTTTTGTAACAGAAAAACTATGGAAATACCTTAATATAACATATTTTACAAAGTTTGCAGAATCACACAAAATCTGACTAAAACTGAGGTGGATTTATATAGATGATCTCTCCAACTCTATTCTCTCACTAATCTCAGAAAACCAGAGACCGTTGGTTCATTTTGAACTGCTTTCAGAGACCACTGCCATCTTTCCCAGGACCGCTGGTGCAGTGTGGTTCTAAGTCAGTAGTCACAGAGAAAGTCTACTGTTGTCCTGCTCTACTGGAGGGGGAGTAGCCTGTTAGTGGCTGGGGAGAACCCAACACAACAGCACAGTCAGTGGTTGCATCCAATTTTTTTTCTCCACTTTATTCCCTATGTAGAGCACTACTTTTACCAAGGGCTCGTAAGGCCTCTGGTCAAAAGTAGTGCACTAAATAGGGAATAGGGTGCCATTTCAGATGCAGCGAGTGTGTTAGCTACCGCTAGCAGTGTTGCAGCAGCAATGGATTCTCTCCGGTTTCGGATCCCTAGATGTCATGGCCGTCTGTTGCTAGGATACCAACCCACACAAAGCACTGCAGGGGAATGATATGCAGCCACACTGAGGGAGTGAGGAGGCAGGCAGGTCAGGTCAGCTGGCTGGGCTGTCCCAAAGGGAGAGGAGGGTGGGGGTGAGTGAGTGTATGGCAAGGCTATGGTAAAGGGGGTTGAGGGGACCTTGTATAATGATGTCTTGATGCATATATGAGGCCACTGGGGAGATGGGAGGCTTGGGAAAATAAGGTGAAGAGTGAGGGGGGAAAGAGGGTTATTAAAGAGGAGATGGGTCAGGGGGAGTTTGCAGAGACAGTTGAGGGTCAGAATGAAGAGCAAACGAGAAGGGGCTAGCGGAACCCATGGGTAAAGTGGAGAGATAGGATCAATGGGTTCAAGGCCTTAGCGAGAGGTCAGCCAAACAGAAACGAAGTGAAAAGGATTTTCTCCTGCTTTTGAATGTAGTTAAGGCGCGGCCAGCTGAGTCTCGACCGGGCACCGACCTCACCTGAATACAGTCTGACTGCAGTGACCACCTGCTTCTACTTTTCTAGGCTCGTATTCAAAAAGCGTCTGGGAGTAGGCGTGCTGATATAGGATTAGTTGGACCTTTTAGATCATAATGAATAACATTATATGGACCCGGGGGGAGGACATTATCTTAGATCAAGACTCCTACTCTGAGACGCTTAGTGAACACGGACGATGGGGTCTGTTCGATTATCCTTTCTGTTCCACCTCCTGACGATGTTCCTTTCTTTGGACTGCTGTATTATCACTACTGATTTACACCTTCTTTGTTTTTATTGATCCATGTAAAGCTGTAAAGATAAGGATGTCCTTCCTGCATTGTGAAAGAGAAATGGATGTACATATTGTATGGATTAAAACAGCGATGCATAAAGCTTTTAGATGTTCCTCCGGTCAGTTGATTGATTGAAATGATCGTGTTTTATCTTATCATATCATTTGTCATATCATGGAATGTGGACACTATTAGATTCAACGAGAACTATAGGCGATGTAGCCTGAAATCGAGACCTGTTTCGTGCTTAATCCTGTTTGGGCGTATGACATGGAGTATAAGGAGAGGAATGTTAGCACAAAGACTGGTAGACAGGCGAGAGGCAATCGAGAACTCTATTATATTAGATTCACCTTGATGTGGAGCAGGGCTGCCCAATTCCGGTCCTGGAAAACACTTCTGGTTTTCATCCTCTCCCAATCAGGGACTAATTCAGACCTGGGACACCTGTTGGGTGCAATTAACTGCTAGGTAGAAACAAAAAAATTGAAGTGTTTCAGCCCCCCAGGACCAGAATTGGGCAGCCCTGATGTAGAGGCTTTAAAAATCAAATGATTTATCTTAAACTGTCATCAGCATGGTTCCAGCCTTAGGTCTTTTACTCGACAACCATCTACCCTGTCACCATGGGGATGCTGTTAGGCTATCTGGAGAACTCTGCAGGCTTTTGAAGAACCCTTTGGCCTTGGTCTCTTGTTAAAATACCATTGTGTTTATTAATGGGACTTGGGAAGCAAATGTCCCATTCTAAATCTTCGTCATACTTCTTATTCTTCTTTGTAACGCTATTCCTCCTACACTGTTTGAGCTAGAAATGTAATTCAAACCTTAAAACGTGTAGATCAGTCTGGAATAGTGTGCTTGTATTCAACTTTTTGATATATTTTTTAAACTATTACGCTTTTTGTCCTCCTTCCCCCTCAGCATTCTAAAGGGCCATTGTGACATCATGACTCCCAACATTCTGATCTATTAACTGTAAACCATGTCACTTTTGACACAAATCAGCTACTTTGACCACTTTGCCACTTAGACAATGTATGAAATATTCCTCTACTTCTCTGCTTTTCAAATCTGAAATCAGAACAAGAATAGCTTCTACCAATCAAGAGGTAGTGTGAGGATCTACACTGGAGACAAGAAGCAGGTACAGGGAGATAATTGAATTAACAATAGACATGATACAGAACAGGAACAGCATCTGGACAGGGGAAAAATAACGACATCAATGCTGACACAGGGAACACACGGCAGAGCAGACAGATATAGAGGGGGTAATCAACAAAGTAATGGAGTCCAGGTGAGTCCAATATTGCGCAGCTGCGAGTAATGATGGTGACGGGTGTGCGTAATGAAGGGCAGCCTGGCAACCTCGAGTGCCAGAGAGGAGGAGCGGGAGCAGGTGTGATAGGTAGAGCTGTTTTAGTAACCAATCAACTACTTTCATTAAAGATGCAGAAAGTAATGTCCGAAGCTAGCAGATTCAACAGCTGCAATTTCTAATTAAACTACATTACATTTTTTAAGTTCACTTATAGTACCTTGCTTTGTCTAATAACATGAATCTGGCAAAACAGTTTTGTGGGTCAGAGTGCAGTATTTATTTTGTTTCATAGCACAAATGTTTGTTAGCCCGTTTCTCACACTGGCTTTAGCCACGGAAGGAGCAGGATTAGAGTAGACCGATCAGATTTGTTTATTAGCCACATGCACAGGGTCGCAGATGTAATTGCAGGGTACAGTGACATTCTTAAGCTCTGAGCTCCAACAGTGCATGTCAAAGAGAGAAGTGAATGAAACAATAATAAAAAAAAGGACTGCCCAAACAACTGCAGGGGGGTTGCCTAGCAACACTTGCCTCAGAGGGAGACGTCTTCATAGCGTGCCAAATTCCCATGATTTGTGAATCTGTTCGAACTGCTAAAATGGCTTTGAAAAAACACGATGTTGGCTAATAGGGAGAAGTATCTAACAAAATAACTACATCATGGCATTCACTAACCAACTATTTACATATTGTAGACATTTGGGTACATTTGTGGACACACATTTTACTTACTCAAGCTTTAAGCTAACTTCCCACTGTCATGTAACTTTGTTTGGTGATACTTCCCTGGTTACCATAGCAACATGTGGTCTCACTGTGCATTAATAGCCCTGCTAACTCTGTTTGATGTGTCACAAATATTTTTTTCTACAGGTAAGAAGTCACAAACACATTGAAACCAGTACACACACACACACACACACACACACACACACACACACACACACACACACACACACACACACACACACACACACACACACACACACACACACACACACACACACTCCTTCCATTGTCATAGTGTAAAGGCACTGAACCAATCATTGTCTGTGGCAACTTCAACGAGGATCTGTCCAGCCAACGTTTCTTAATTTTTTTCCCAGATCTCAGAAGTGATCTCCTGATTTGGTTTAAGCATTGTTGTGGACTTATCCAATGTAGTTGTTTTTCTATTTAAATGTTTTTATTTTGAGTGCAAAAAACAGAAGAAAAAAAAGAGGAAATAAAGAAACCTGGAAAACAAAATGGAGAAACTGTCACGACTCCCACTGAAGGTGGCTCCCCTGCCTGTTCGGGTGGGGCTCCGCGGTCGTCTTCACCGGTCTACTAGCTGCCACCGATCCCTTTTTCCTTTTCGTTTAGTTTTGTCTTATTGGTTGCACCTGTTCCCTGTTTCGTTTCTTTATTTATGTCTATTTAGGCCTGTTAGGTCCGCCTAGGTTTGTGCGGGATTGGTACTCTGTTGGTTGTGGATGTGTTTTCGTGTTTGTTTTCTCCGGACTGGTTGGTCCTGTGTTTGGGCTGGTCTGCGTCCTGTATTTTGGCGTGACCGTTTTGTGCCGGAGAATAAATTACGATTTACCGAACCCTCTGCTCTCTGCGCCTGACCAGAAACTGAATTTGGGAGAAATAAATAAATAAAAGAATCAGGCAAAAAATAAAAACATTTTTATTTCAGGGCCGTATGTTATGCTCAGTTAACTTGCGTGTCCCCTGGGGGCAGAGGTTCTCAGAGGGAAGGGGTTCACCCTTTCCGGCCAGTGGGTGGGTCCCTCTATCCACTGATCCCCCTCCAGCCTAGAGAATACTTCATAAACATCCCCCTGTAGTCCAAAGTGTAGTAGTTGCTGAAATGTGTGATCTAACTGCCTCACAATCCAAAGTAATAAGGTTGATATAGTAGTATATCAAAATAATCAGACCAATTATTTTAATAATTTAACTTTTACTGTATTTTTCTGCTTTGTATAATTAAGTAAAACTTTTAACTTCTTCAACTACCACAAAAAATGGTCTTAAACAGGTAATACAAGTTTACTTCATGTAAAATAACCATCTATGTAGTTAATTATTATGAACACAAATAGCAGTCAGTCATGCACCACACACGTTAAGCTAACGTATATGACACATATATAGTAGAACAGTGTATTTCCATACACACAAAGCGGAACGGGCCATTATTAACCTGTGTAGTAGTAGTAGAATGAGTCACTCACAAACTCAGGCTCTCCTCCACTGTCCTCCATCCCTACCCTTGAAATGAATACTGAAAAGAGCCTTCCAAAAAATTGCATCCATGTTCCCTCCTCTCCTCTCCTCTCCTCTCCTCTCCTCTCCTCTCCTCTCCTCTCCTCTCCTCTCCTCTCCTCTCCTCTCCTCTCCTCTCCTCTCCCTCCTCTCTCCCCTGAAAAGGGGGAGTCTGTGCTCTCTTGAGCTGTGGAACAATGAAAGGGAAAGGGAGGAGGGGAGAACTTAGTTGCTATAATAGTGACCAGACCACTCGCCAGAGTCAAATCCACTCAGTTGAAATCGCTGTAACCTCACTGATACTGCCCAAGACCATTGCCATAAAGACACCATACCTACATAAACTTTAGGAAATAGATATGCTATCTAGAACCTAAAAGGGTTTTTCGGCTGATTCCATAGAACACTTTGAGGAACCTTTTTTGCTTCCAGGTAGAACCCTTTTGGTTCAGGTACAACCTTTTTGGTACCTTAGATGTGGTAAAGTAGTCAATGGAACGCAGACGTTCCATTAGCCAGATTTGAACACATTCAACAAATCTGATCAAACAAATCCGTCATGATTTATGTATTGTAACAGGCCCACAATTTGGTATTTAAGTCAGATTTGAATATATTTGGCTGTTTTTGCTGCATAACATGTAGAAGTTATCCCTTTTCAGGTTAAGAAGAGGGAAAGGGGAGACCTAGTCAGTTGTACAACTGAATGCATTCAACTGAAATGTGTCTTCTGCATTTAACCCAACCTCTCTGGATCAGAGAGGTGCAGGGGGCTGCCTTAGTTGACATCTACGTCTTCAGCGCCCGGGGGTCAGTGGGTTAACTGCCTTGCTCAGGGGCCGAACAACAGATTTTTACCTTGTCAGCTCGGGGATTCGATCCAGCCCGCCAGGCTACCAGCCGCCCCTCAGAAGTGACTGCTAAATGCTAACTCCCATGTGTATACGCTGGTTAGCATAACTAGCATATAGAAATCGGTGGGGGTAGTCAAAGTCCTTTTTTAACTGTAATGCAGTTGACGTGTTGGGGTTTTCATCCATACAAGCATTTTACTCCTCAACATAGTGTGAAATACACATATATAAACAATAGCCTAAATGTAGGATAATTTTGCTGTGGGGCAGTGAGAAAATGGGATCTTTCCCTCAAAGCCTTATCCTCCAAACGTTTCCATGGCAACTGCATTGTTTTGGGCACCTTTGATTGACCACTTTACCCTTTCCACAGAGGGTTCTACATGGAACCAAAAATGGTTCTCCCTGGAACACAAAAGTGTTCTCCTTGGAACCCAAAATATTTATCCCATGGGGACATCCGGGGAACCCTTTTGGAGTGTACCATGGGCCTAACTGCGCAATACTGGACATTTATTCTTATTCTATTTCATCTTGCACTAAAATGGACATGCATTCTGAATGGCTGGTGGAAGACATTGCTGGACAAGTTTGAGAACAACTTTGTTGTTCTAAACAGCACCTAGCACTTAAAATTAGCACTCAGGGATATTGTGATATTGTGTGAGTGTGTGTTTGTTTGCGTGTGTGCGTGCGTGCATGTGTGTGTGTGTGTGGTAGGGGGGTGAAAGTAGAGCTGGGCGAAATGGCCAAAAATCCATATTGCAATAAATTGCCTGAATTAATGTGATAATGATGAATGGAACGATAGGTTTAAAACACTCATGTGCACCACAGGTTTTAAATGACCCTTTAAACTACTACTACTAGTTTGATGGTTGTAGCCATCAACTGTCCCATTAACAATCACCCAAATTATCAAACTTATTTCATTTCAATCTTCACATTTCTCTATTATAGGCTACTTATCGTAATAGAACAATATCAGCAAAATGCCTGCGATGAGTGACCGGTGTTGATCATTTTCAGTTTGTCGTCCCAGCTCTAGGTGAAACATCTCATCATTTCTGCCAGTGACCAGGAAACTGAGCCACCGTGTGAGTGTGACAGAGAGACATCAAAGTGACCCACTGTCAACACACTGGTTGAATCAATGTTGTTTCCACGTCATTTCAATGAAATGATGTTGAGCCAACGGGGAATAGACGTTGAATTGGAACTGACTGACGCTCAGGGGAGTGGAATTAGAACAGCTGTTTGAATTGAGAGTCAATCCAATGGGAAGGAAGTCAATAGAAGTGTATTAAAACCAGTTATATGGAACTAAATGTCATCGAAAATGTAATCTACATAATCCCCAAAAGTAATTATGTATCATGAGAGAGTCATAAACAATGACTAGTAATGTTGCATACCCAAAGAAAGATAAATAAAATCTCCCCTTTCTGGTATTTTTTTTAAAGTAAATTGCTGAAGTCTAGTCACTTTTGAGGACACAAGCTCAAGTACAAAATACAAATATGATACAAATGTGAAATATTTGATGTGATATATAAAACTGTATGAATAAGGCTTGAAATGACTTTTATGCTTTCTAAATATAGTGTAATCAAATAATTAAACGACTAACTATGAGATTTCCCCTTCCTTATAACTGTAAAATACATATTTGTATGTTTAGTGTGAGACAAAATGTGCACATTTTCTAAAAGTCTCTCTTGATCAAAACGTCTGCCCCCATCACTGTGAACCTCTAACAGAACTCTAGCTTGGCTTCCTGAATTCATTTGGAACTTGCCTTTCCTCTCATATGAATCTTGTCCGTCTATAACAGACAGAAAGTGTTTTTTTTTGTTTCAAATCTATTAATACTTTTCGATGAATGGCTATAAATTGATCTCTGAATGTGCTACCGTGATGAAACCACTCTCTCCTGGTCCTGGTTCTAATAGGCTTATAATGATGTTTTGATTGTTGCTTGAACAGTCGCTCAGATGATATTTGTTTGTGGCAGTTGTGAGCTAGATCGCTAACGCTCATTGACATAAGCTGTAGCAAAAGCTAACCAAAGAGCCATTTGAAGTGTTTTTAAGTATAATGCAGTTGATTTGAGATAATGACACAAACATTATATTAAGCAGGTTATTCATACCAGGTTATTCATAAAGTAGTGTAAAATGCACTCGTAAGCAACGTAAATAGAGGCTTTTTTTGCTGGCGTTCTATAAGAACTCCCCCTTGTTCTGCCACCAACTTGTGCGCATCGCCCTCGTGTGGCAATGTTTGTAAACAAAGAAAGGGGTCTTATGTAGGGTTCAGCCAGGAGTTGATGGAGTCGGAATTGCGAATGAAATTGTAGGAAGGACATCCCAGCTACAAGTGGTTTCAGATTTCACACCCTACATTTTTTAATTTACCTTGATTTAACTAGGCAAGTCAGTTAAGAACAAATGCTTATTTAGGCCAAAAAGGACAACAACCACCCGAGCCACTGCCTATTCACACCACTACCATCCAGAAGGCGAGGTCAGTACAGGTGCATCAAAGCTTGGACCGAGACACTGAAAAATAGCTTCTATTCTCAAGGCCATCAGACTGTTAAACAGCCATCACTAACTCAGAGAGGCTGCTGCCTATATGGAGACCCAATCACTGTCCACTTTAATAAAGGGATCACTAGTCACTTTAAATAATGCCACTTTAATGATGTTTACATATCTTACATTAGTCATATAATATGTATATACTGTATATTATACCATCTATTGCACCTATTGCTCATCCATATACTTATATGCACATATTCTCATTCACCCCTTTAGATTTGTGTGTATTAGGTAGTTGTTGGGGAATTGTTAGATCACTTATTACTGCACTATCGGAACTAGAATCACAAGCATTTTTTGACCAATAAAAGTTTATTTGATTTTGCTTTACAATGACGGCCTGACCTAGACAACGCTGGGCCAATTGTGCACTGCCCTATTGGACTCTCAATCATGGCCAGATGTAATACAGCCTGGATTTGAACCAGGAACTGTAGTGACACCTCTTGAGTGACACCTCTTGAGATGTAGTGCCTTAGACCACTGCCCCACTCGGGAGAGTTTAAATACAGGCTCAGAAAAATACTACTGTGACCGTGGGAACCAGGGCTATCGCTCAATTCAAGCCATTTCGATCTATGGTGTCTACAGATCGATTTATAAGCGAACATGTCGGTCGGAACCGGTACCAGAACCACAGGTGGAGGACACATCTAAGAGGTTTAAAGAAATAGAAGTTGATGAAAGAAATACGTAGAGAAGAATAGCTGTACTTAATTGCAGAAATATATTGACAAGATCAGCTTCAATCTATTAGAGCAGTGGTTCCCAAACTTTTTATAGTCCCATACCTTTCAAACATTCAACCTCCAGCTGCGTACCCCCTCTAGCGCCAGGGTCAGCGCACTCTCAAATGTATTTTTTTGCCATCATTGTAAGCCTGCCACACACACTATGTGATACATTTATTAAACATAAGACTGAGTGTGAGTTTTTGTCACAATCTGGCTCGTGGGAAGTGACAAAGAGCTCTTATAGGACCAGAGCAAAAATAAAATAATCAAATAATTTTGCTCTTTATTTAACCATATTATATATAAAACCTTATTTGTTCATCAAAAATTATAAATAACTCACCACAGGTTAATGAGAAGGGTGTGTTTGAAAGGATGCACATAACTCTTCAATATTGGGTTGTATGGGAGAGAGTCTCAGTCTTAAATCATTTTCCACACACAGTATGTGCCTGTATTTAGTTTTCATGCTAGTGAGGGCCGGGAATCCACTCTCACAAAGGTACGTGGTTGCAAAGGGCATCAGTATAACGATCATCGTTGGTGGAATTAGACCAAGATGCAGCGTGGGGTAGGTTAATCATATTCTTTAATGATAGCCAGAAAAAACCCTCACTGCAGGCCCCGGACTGGGGACCCTCTCTGCAGGCCCCGGACTGGGGACCCTCTCTGCAGGCCCCGGACTGGGGACCGTCACTGGAGGCCCCGGTCTGGAGACCGTCACTGGAGGCCCCGGTCTGGAGACCGTCGCTGGAGGCCCCGGTCTGGAGACCGTCGCTGGAGGCCCCGGTCTGGAGACCGTCACTGGAGGCCCCGGTCTGGAGACCGTCGCTGGAGGCCCCGGTCTGGGGACCGTCGCTGGAGGCTTCGTGCCATGGATCATCACTGGACCGTGGAGATGCACTGGAGGTCTGGAGCGCAGAGCTGGCACAACCCGTCCTGGCTGGATGCTCACCCTAGCCCGGCAACTGCGGGGCGCTGGGCTGTGGAGACGCACCGGAGACACAGTGCCCAGAGCCGGTACAGGATATCCTGGACCGAAGAGACCCACCGGAGGCCAGGAGCGCTGATCCGGCACAATCCATCCTGGCTGAATGCCCACTCTAGCTCGACAAATGCGAGGAGCTGGCACAGAGCGCACCGGGCTGTGCATGCGCACCGGAAACACACTGCGCAGAGCCACATAACATGGTGCCTGACTAGTCACACTCTCCCCACGGTAAGCACGGGGAGTTGGCTCAGGTCTATAACCTGACTCCGCCAATCTCCCCGTGTGCCACCCTCCCAAATTCTTTTGTGGCTGCCTCTCGTGCATGCTTCGTCGTGACAACTCCTCGTATCTTCGCCGTTCCGCTTTTGCTGCTTCCATTTCAACGATAGACAGCTGCTTCTGATTGGGAACCATACTCGGCCAAATGCAAAGAAATACAAAACATAGAATGCCCACCCAAATCACACCCCGACCAAACCAAATAGAGACATAAAAAGGCTCTCTAAGGTCAGGGCGTGACAATCAGTGTCTTAGCAGCGTGAATTGCCAAGGCAGGATACTCTGAGTGCAGCCCAGTTCAGAAATCTGGCAGTGGCTTCTGATTAAATTACATTTTCACACAACCACTTGCTCTGTGAAACGGAATGAGCAGCAGCTATGTTTGGCTACAAACGGACCGTTAGTGGAATTCCCGTGACAGAGTAAAGGTTTATAGGATTGGATGTTAATTATTTGACTAGGCTACCTGTATTTGACATTGTGTTGATATTTTATTTTGGGCTGTGAAACAAGGCTACTCGGGCGAGAAAGAAAACTCACCCAAATGTATATAGCCCTGTTGGAAAATATAAATGTAATGTTTGAAAATGTGGGGGAAAAAGTGAATCACACTTGTATTTGGCGTACCCCTGATGGCATTGCGCGTACCCCTGGGGTTACGCTTTACCCCAGTTTGGGAATACCTGTATTAGAGAAATATATTGAGCGGTCCAGCTTTACCTTACAAATGCAGAAATATGAAATTCTGACAGGATATTGGTTTATGAATTATTGAAATTCAATCAAACATAGTGTAGAACTATTTTTAAAAAATCAGTTAACTACATTAGACCGCTACTCACTGTCAACTAGCTAATGAGGTATGTTTAGGTGAAAAGCACTTCTTTAGAAATAGCTATACAAATGTCTCATGGTGGGGCATTGCCATGGCAACAAACAGATAAACCAAGGCAAGGTTCTAAACAAGGGTCGAGAACAGAAGAATGTGAAGAGAGGAGGACTACAATTCCACAAAATGGAGAGAGGGTGAAAAAAAAGGATAAACTAATATGTTCTAGTCAGAGGCTCCTGCAGTTGCCCCCGGATATGGGTGGTAAAGAGAGAGGGAAGAGTGAGAGAGAATTGGGAACTTGGAGGAGCTGCAGCTGCCTGGTTTCCATAGCGATGAGGATGCAGTACAAAGATGCAGAGAAGAGAGATTGCGAGCCAGAGAGAAAGAGAGTAAGAGAGAAAGTAAGGTAGAGAAGAGAGTGACCTAGGAAGAGGGGGAGAGAGATGTTTGGGGGAGGTGTAGTTTGGACATGGAGCCCCGGGTCTTGCCGCTTGAGAGCCCCGCTATCTTCATGGGGACCTGAGTAAAACCCACACGGTGGGGGTAAGTGTGTGTGAAGCATCAGCATTGGCAGGGGTGTGGGAGAAAACGTGTGTGTGTGTGTGTGTGTGTGTGTGTGTGTGTGTGTGTGTGTGTGTGTGTGTGTGTGTGTGTGTGTGTGTGTGTGTGTGTGTGTGTGTGTGTGTGTGTGTGTGTGTGCGTGTGTGTGTGTGTGTGACCTACATTCTTTCAGGGTCTCATCCCCACTCACCTGGCTTCCTGCTTTCACAGCTGTACAGTCAGCTAGCAACTGGAGCTACTACCATATTAATAAAACACATTGTAAGCCTACGCTAAGCTAACCAGTCTTCCTGCTAGCGATTGGAGCTGCTACTTTATCAATAAAACACATAGCCTATGCTGAACTAAGCTAACCAGTCTTCCTGCTAGTGACTGGAGCTACTATCTTATGAATAAAACACATAGGCTATGCTAAACTAAGCTAACCAGTCTTCCTGCTAGCGACTGGAGCTACGACCTTATCAATAAAACACTTAGCCTATGCTGAGCTAAGCTAAGCTACGATAAACAGTCTTCCTGTTAGCTACTGAAGACAAAATAACAAACATGAGGCTGAACTAACCAGCCTCCAAACGAGCTACTTTCACATGAATAAGGCACATAATGCTGAACTAAGCTAGGAAAAGCTAACCAGTCTTCAGCTAAATAAATAAGCACAACTGCTACAAATACAAATGACAAAAAGGACACACAAAAATACAAATAAAAAACACCTTTTTACCTTTTAGTATTTAGTTCTCTATTCACTTATTGAGATGAACTTCCAGACAATTGATATGTTGCAGGCGTCTCCATAGTGTTCTTGACCAACACTGTGTAACAAAGAGACAGTCAGAAAAACACACTCAAAACATAACATATAACATAACATCTCTGATGAGTTGGAGTAGGATAAAGCCTGATGATTACATAGCTAATGTGTATGATCTGGAGGGGAGAGGGGAATTGTGGGATGGGGAGAGGGATATTGTGGGATGAGGAGAGAGGGATTGTGGGATAAGGAGGGGGATTTTGGGATGAGGAGAGGGATTGTGTGATGAGGAGAGGATTGTCAGATGAGGAGGGGAGTGTGGGATGAGAAGATGGATTGGGGCTGGGGTGTCTCACCCGTCGTTACGGAGCTGAGCTATCAGCCTGGAGAGGACCTTTATACAGTGTGTATACAGTGTGTATACCAGTCAAACGTTTGGATGTTGAAATGTGTATGTTACTTGAACTCCGTGAAACATTTATTTGGGCTGTAAACTCTGAGGCTGGTAACTCTAATGAACTTATCCTCTGCAGCAGAGGTAACTCTGGGTATTCCTTTCCTGTGGCGGTCCTCATGAGAGCCAGTTTCATCATAGTGTTTGATGGGGTTTTTTCACTTGAAGAAACTTTCAAAGTTCTTGAAATTTTCCGGATTGACTGACCTTCATGTCCTAAAGTAATGATGAACTGTAATTTCTCTTATCTGCTTATTTGAGCAGTTCTTGTCATAATATGGACTTGGTCTTTTACCAAATAGGGCTATCTTCTGTTTACCACCCCTACCTTGTCACAACACAACTGACTGGCTCAAACACATTAAGAAGGAAATAAATTCCACAAATTCCACACATTAACTTTTAACAAGGTACACCTGTTAATTGAAATGCATTCCAGGTGACTACCTCATGAAGCTGGTTGAGAGAATGCCAAGAGTGTGCAAAGCTGTCATCAAAGCAAAGGGTGGCTTTGTAAGACGCAGAGTAGGTGAACAGATGACCTCCGCATGTGTGGTTCCCACCGTGAGCAGGGAGGAGGTGTGATGGTGTGGGGTGTGCTTTGCTGGTGACAGCCTCTGGGATTTATTTAGAAATCAAGGCACACTTAACCAGCATGGCTGCCACAGCATTCTGTAGCGATACGCCATCCCATCGAGTTTGCACTTTGTGGGGCTGTCATTTGTTTTTCAACCGGACAATGACCCAAAATATGCCTCCAGCCTGTGTAAGGGCTATTTGACCAAGAAGGAGAGTGACGGAGTGCTCCTTCAAGACTGTTGGAAAAACATTCCTCATGAAGATGGTTGAGAGAATTCCAAGAGTGTGCGAAGCTGTCATCAAGGCAAAGGGTGGCTACTTTGAAGAATCAAAAATATATTTTGATTTGTTTAACACTTTTTTGGTTACTACATGATTCCATGTGTTATTTTATAGTTTTGATGTCTTTACTATTGTTCTACAATGTAGAAAATAGTAAAATAAAATAAAAACCTGCAATGAGTAGATGTGTCCAAACTTTTGACTGGTACTGTGTGTATAGGCATTCATTGTAAATAAGAATTTGTTCTTCTTGCCTAGTTAAATAAAGGTTAAAATGTACATATACTAGGCAGACAAAACATTAAGAATACCTTCCTAATATTGAGTTGTATCCCCCCTCAGAACAGCTTCAATTCGTCAGGGGCTTGAACTCTACAAGGTGTCGAAAGCGTTACACATGGATGCTTGCCCATGTTGATTACAATGCATCCTACAGTTGTGTCAAGTTGGCTGGATGTCCTACATACACATGGGAAACTGTTGAGGGTGAAAACCTCACCAGCATTGCAGTTCTTGACACACTCAAACCAGTGCGCCTGGCACCAATGACCATACCCTGTTCACATAAATATTTTTTTGTGCCCATTCACCCCCTGAATTGCACAAATACACAATCCATGTCTCAGCTGTCTCAAGGCTTAAGAATCCTTCATTAACCTGTCTCCTCCCCTTCATCTACACCAGCGGTTCCCAAACTTTTTATTGTCCCGTACCCCTTCAAACATTCAACCTCCAGCTGTGTACCCCCTCTAGCACCAGGGTCAGCGCACTCTCAAATGTTGTTTTTTGCCATCATTGTAAGCCTGCCACATGCACTATACGATACATGTATTAAACATAAGAATGAGTGTGAGTTTTTGTCACAACCCGGCTCATTGGAAGTGACAAAGAGCTCTTATAGGACCAGGGCACAAATAATAACATAATAATAATCAATCATTTTGCCCTTTATTTAACCATCTTCCATATAAAACCTTATTTGTCATCGAAAATGATAAATAACTCACCACCCGTTAATGAGAAGGGTGCGCTTGAAAGGATGCACATAACTCTGCAATATTGGGTTGTATTGGAGAGAGTCTCAGTCTTAAATCATTTTCCACACAGTCTGTGCCTGTATTTAGTTTTCATGCTAGTGAGGGCCGAGAATCCACTCTCACAAAGGTGCGTGATTGCAAAGGGCATCAGTGTCTTAACAGTGCGATTTGTCAAGGCAGGATACTCAATCCAGAAATCTGGCAGTGGCTTCTGATTAAATGACATTTTCACAGAACCGCTAACTACAATTTCGATGAGGCTCTCTTGTTCAGATATCGGTAAGTGGACTGGAGGCAGGGCATGAAAGGGATAACGAATCCAGTTGTTTGTGTCATCTGTTTCGGGAAAGTACCTGCGTAATTGTGTACCCAACTCACTCAGGTGCTTCGCTATATCACATTTGACATTGTCCGTAAGCTTGAGTTCATTTGCACACAAAATAATCATACAATCACGGAAAGACCTGTGTGTTGTCCTTAATGCAGAAAGAGAAGAGCTCCAACTTCTTAATCATAGCCTCATTTTTGTCCCTCACATTGAATATAGTTGCGGAGAGTCCCTGTAATCCTAGATTCAGTTCATTCAGGCGAGAAAAAACATCACCCAGATAGGCCAGTTGTGAGACTCGTCATCATGCAAGCGGTCAGACAAGTGGAAATTATGGTCAGTAAAATAAACTTTAAGCTTGTCTCTTAATTTAAAAAATGTGTCAATACTTTTCCCCTTGAGAACCAGCACACTTCTGTAGGTTGTAAAAGCGTTACATGGTCACTGCCCATATCATTGCATAGTGCAGAAAATACACGAGAGTTCAGGGGCCTTGCTTTAACAAAGTTAACCATTTTCACTGTAGTGTCCAAAACGTCTTTCAAGCTGTCAGGCATTCCCTTGACAGCAAGAGCCTCTCGGTGGATGCTGCAGTGTACCCAAGTGGCATCGGGAGCAACTGCTTGCGCGGGCGTTACCACTCCACTATGTCTCCCTAACCTGGCTTTTGCACCATCGGTACAGATACCAACATGAGCAGCAGCTACGTTTGGCTACAAATGGACCATTAGTGGAATCCCCGCAAGAGAGTAACGTGATTGGATGTTCATTATTTGACTAGGCTACCTGTATTTGACATTGTGTTGTTGAACACTAGATGGTTTAAGTTATTTTGGGCTGTGAAACGAGGCTACTCAGGCAAGAAAAAACCTCACCCAAATGTATATCCCTGTTGGAAAATATAAATGGACTGTTTGAAAATGTAAGAAAAAAAAAAGGGTTTCACTTTTTTAAATGTGAATCACATTTTTAATTGGCGTACCCCTGACGGCATTGCTCACCAGTTTGGGAATACCTGATCTACACTGATTGAAGTGGATGGAACAGGTGACATCAATAAGGGATCATCGCTTTCACCTGGATTCACCTGGTCAGTCTATGTCATGGAGAGAGCAGGTGTTCATAATGTTTTGTCCACTCCGTGGAAGGAGACAGTAACACGGTAACAGTGCACCCGCTATAATTTCTGCTACACTGTGCAACCAATAAACTTTCATTTGATTTGGCGAGAGAGAGGTGACAAGAAAAAGTGTTTGTAAGAGAAAGAGAGAGACAGACAATGGAAGAGAAGAAGACTAGCAATTGAGAAAATGAAAGACAGAGAGATGATAAGTGGGGAGGGAGAAGGAGAGAGAGAGAGAGAGAGAGGGGTTAGGGAAGACATAGTTGATTGTGTCAGAGAAAGCACTAAGGTAAAGAGAGAGATTAGTGGTTTAGGTTGTGATAACTCTACGGAGAGGAGGTACGTGAATGATGTGGATGATGCAGGAGTGGCTGGATGACCTTGAGCTATGATTAGGAGGGAGGGAGGGAGGGAGGGAGGGAGGGAGGGAGGGAGAGGGATTGATGGAGGAAGAGTGTTTTGAGGGAGGGAACGAGATGGAGAGAGGGAGGTTAAGGAAGAGAGGGAGAAAGGGAAGGAGAGAGAATCTTGGCAGCAGGGTTGGTAGATTCAATTTGAGCTCAGAAGATACATTGAAAGTCAATTCTGAAATGAAAACTGCCCATTATTTTAGGTTGAATAGGGGGAGGAAGAGACGGCTGAGTGAGGAGGAAAAGGAGAGGAGAAGATGTTCTGCGCCCCAAATGACACACTATTCCCCACATAGTGCACTACATTTGATGAGAACCCTATGGATCCTGGTCAAAAGTAGTGAATACGGTGCCATATGGGATGCATTCTTGGTCTATCCTGGCAGAGAGAGAGCTGGAGGATGAGACTTGCGAGAAGACACGGATCATGGCAGCAAGAGATAGGAGATAGACAGGAGAGAGGTTAACACACACCCCTCCCCTCCACCTTACCTTGGACCGCAAAGTTGATGGCCTGTCTCTCAGCCTGCAATAGGACTCCCCAGTCTATAGTGTGGATGTGAGGAAGAGGCCACCGGCGGCCCATAATAGACAACATGTAACCTAGGCAATAACAAGACCAAGTGCAGTAGCTGCGGTATGTTATTTATTTGCAGTTGAAGGATATGAGGAAGGATGATGTGTTTGGTATTGTAAGAATAAAACAGATGACATTTATGTAACTCCAGTCCCCTGTCCCCACATCATTGTAAACTAGTAAGTTGCACACACACACCGACACACCCACACTCAAACTTCCCATCCCTGACATTCACACTTACCAAACACTAACCCACCCAGCTACTCACTCACCCACACACCCACCCACCCACACGTGCCCAGGTCAGGCATCTCCATCCCAGTGCATTCCAGTGTTAGACAAAGAGATCAGGCTTTACAGGCAAATCCCTCTGGACCAAAGTGAGGTAATCCACAGACATACTGTACATGATACACAGAATCACCCGGTTCCTAGAACTGTCCCTGTAACGTGTGTGTACGTGTGTGTTCACAGTGTGTGTGTTCCGTCGGTTTGCAGTGTGTCTGTGTGCGTATAATGCATGTGTTCGCAGTGTGTGTGTGTTGTGTTCTTGCACCCCACACGGCGGGGGCTAACACTCGTGTGACCTGGTCTACAGGAATGTGACGTGTGGCTCTAACGTACAAAGACACGCATGTAAAAGGTTAACTGGCTGTCAGCATTCAGTGATACAGTAATGGATGGACACACACACACACACACACACACACACACACACACACACACACACACACACACACACACACACACACACACACACACACACACACACACACACAACAACACACAGACACACGTAAAGGTTAACTGGCTGTCAGTATTCAGTGCTACAGTAATGGATGGACACACACACACACACACAACAACACACACACACACACAACAACACACACACACACACACACACAACAACACACACACACGTAAAGGTTAACTGGCTGTCAGTATTCAGTGCTACAGTAATGGATGGACACACACACACACAACAACACACACACACACACACACACACACACACACACACACACAACAACACACACACACGTAAAGGGCTAACTGGCTGTCAGCATTCAGTGCTACAGTAATGGATGGACACACACACAACAACACACACACACAACAACACACACACGTAAAGGTTAACTGGCTGTCAGTATTCAGTGCTACAGTAATGGATGGACACACACACACACAACAACACACACACACACACAACAACACACACACACACACAACAACACACACACACGTAAAGGGCTAACTGGCTGTCAGCATTCAGTGATACAGTAATGGATGGACACACATACACACACAACAACACACACACACACGTAAAGGTTAACTGGCTGTCAGTATTCAGTGCTACAGTAATGGATGGACACACACACAACAACACACACACACAACAACACACACACACGTAAAGGTTAACTGGCTGTCAGTATTCAGTGCTACAGTAATGGATGGACACACATACACACACAACAACACACACACACACACACAACAACACACACACACTTAAAGGTTAACTGGCTGTCAGCATTCAGTGATACAGTAATGGATGGACACACATACACACACAACACACACACACACACACACACACAACAACAACACACACACACACAACAACACACACACACACACACACACACACACACACACACACACACGTAAAGGGCTAACTGGCTGTCAGCATTCAGTGCTACAGTAATGGATGGACACACATACACACACAACAACACACACACACACAACAACACACACACACACACAACAACACACACACACGTAAAGGTTAACTGGCTGTCAGTATTCAGTGCTACAGTAATGGATGGACACACACACACACACACAACAACACACACACACAACACACACACACGTAAAGGTTAACTGGCTGTCAGTATTCAGTGCTACAGTAATGGATGGACACACATACACACAACAACACACACACACAACAACACACACACTTATAGGTTAACTGGCTGTCAGCATTCAGTGATACAGTAATGGATGGCACACATACACACACAACAACACACACACACACACACACACACACACAACAACATACACACACACAACAACACACACATACACACACACACACACACACACACACACACACACACACACAACAACACACACACACGTAAAGGGCTAACTGGCTGTCAGCATTCTGTGCTACAGTAATGGATGGACACACATACACACACAACAACACACACACACACACACACACACACACAACAACACACACACACACAACAACACACACACACACACACAACAACACACACACACACACACACACACACACACACAACAACACACACACACACAACAACACACACACACACGTAAAAGGTTAACTGGTTGTCAGCATTCATTGATAGAGTTACGGATGGCTAGTGTGATGGTCATACATAGGGATGTGCACGGGTGTGAATGTTTATGTTTGACTGTGTTGGTGGTTGGAGTCATGTATGTCAGGCAGGCATGCGTTTAAGGTATGTCAGGCAGGCATGCGTGTAAGGTATGTCAGGAAGGCATGCGTGTAAGGTATGTCAGGCAGGCATGCGTGTAAGGTATGTCAGGCAGGCATGCGTGTAAGGTATGTCAGGCAGGCATGCGTTTAAGGTATGTCAGGCAGGCATAAGTTTAAGGTATGTCAGGCAGGCATGCGTGTAAGGTATGTCAGGCAGGCATGCGTTTAAGGTATGTCAGGCAGGCATGCGTGTAAGGTATGTCAGGCAGGCATGCGTTTAAGGTATGTCAGGCAGGCATGCGTGTAAGGTATGTCAGGCAGGCATGCGTGTAAGGTATGTCAGGCAGGCATGCGTGTAAGGTATGTCAGGCAGGCATGCGTGTAAGGTATGTCAGGCAGGCATGCGTTTAAGGTATGTCAGGCAGTCATGCGTGTTAGGTATGTCAGGCAGGCATGCGTGTAAGGTATGTCAGGCAGGCATGCGTGTAAGGTATGTCAGGCAGGCATGCGTTTAAGGTATGTCAGGCAGGCATGCGTTTAAGGTATGTCAGGCAGGCATGCGTTTAAGGTATGTCAGGCAGTCATGCGTGTAAGGTATGTCAGGCAGGCATGCGTTTAAGGTATGTCAGGCAGTCATGCGTGTAAGGTATGTCAGGCAGGCATGCGTGTAAGGTATGTCAGGCAGGCATGCGTTTAAGGTATGTCAGGCAGACATGCGTTTAAGGTATGTCAGGCAGGCATGCGTGTAAGGTATGTCAGGCAGGCATGCTTGTAAGGTATGTCAGGCAGGCATGCGTGTAAGGTATGTCAGGCAGGCATGCGTGTAAGGTATGTCAGGCAGGCATGCGTTTAAGGTATGTCAGGCAGGCATGCGTTTAAGGTATGTCAGGCAGGCATGCGTGTAAGATATGTCATGCAGGCATGCTTGTAAGGTATGTCAGGCAGGCATGCGTTTAAGGTATGTCAGGCAGGCACGCGTTTAAGGTATGTCAGGCAGGCATGCGTGTAAGGTATGTCAGGCAGGCAGGCAGGCATGCGTGTAAGGTATGTCAGGCAGGCATGCGTTTAAGGTATGTCAGGCAGGCATGCGTGTAAGGTATGTCAGGCAGGCAGGCAGGCATGCGTGTAAGGTATGTCAGGCAGGCAGGCAGGCATGCGTGTAAGGTATGTCAGGCAGGCATGCGTTTAAGGTATGTCAGGCAGGCATGCGTTTAAGGTATGTCAGGCAGGCATGCGTTTAAGGTATGTCAGGCAGGCATGCGTGTAAGGTATGTCAGGCAGGCAGGCAGGCATGCGTGTAAGGTATGTCAGGCAGGCAGGCAGGCATGCGTTTAAGGTATGTCAGGCAGGCATGCGTGTAAGGTATGTCAGGCAGGCATGCGTTTAAGGTATGTCAGGCAGGCATGCGTTTAAGGTATGTCAGGCAGGCATGCGTTTAAGGTATGTCAGGCAGGCATGCGTTTAAGGTATGTCAGGCAGGCATGCGTTTAAGGTATGTCAGGAGCACAGCAGGAGAGGAAGGCTCATTATAATGCCTGGAATAGAACAAATGGAATGGCAGCAACCACATGAAAACCATTTGTTTGATTTATTTGATGCCCTTCCACTAATTCCGCTCTAGCCGTTACCACGAGCCGTCCTCCCCAATTACGGTGCCACCAACCCCCTGTGGTCAGGAGATGTCACATTTCGTTAATTCATCATCATTGACGGTTGAAGGTTTAATGAAACCGTAAAAAGAACTCTTAATATCAAATAATTTAGGAGTAACAGTTAAGTACCTTACTGTGATTGTTTTCCATTCAAATGGTCAAAAAGAAGATCAAATAGCTTCTTAGCAAAGAGCCTTTTCTCAAACAAGAATATTGTTAGGACTGTCTGTGAGTGGTCTGAGTGGGGAAGAGAAAACTGAAAACTATTTGTTATTGGCAGAGAGGTTTTGAACTCGCTAATTGGTCTTATAACTAATTTACTGCCTGGTGATATCTCCAGGCATGCCAAATCTCCATCCCACCCAAACAGGGAGAAATTCAGGCGGTCTTCTCAAACAGCTCTTACACTAAATGGGCATTATAATATTTTTATTTACAATTTCACAGCACTATTCCAACCTCATAGTTTTTAACTGCACTGGGCCTTTAAATAATGTATTCTTTAAACGATGTGTTCTTTAAAAAATGTATTCTTTAAACGATGTGTTCTTTAAAGGCACAAATACGATTGTGTGTGTGACTATCAGTGTTTGTAGTTAGTTATTTATTTATCTAATTACTGTCTGCAAGATTCTTTAGAGCCCATTTCATATCATTATGTGTATGGGTTTACTGTTCAGTACACCTCAGTGTTTGTCAAATGACGGTGCAGCTGTCAATCCCCCTTTTCATTGTGTCCTCTCTCCCCACCGCCTCTCCTCTCTGTGTCCTCTCTCCCCACCGCCTCTCCTCTCTGTGTCCTCTCTCCCCACCGCCTCTCCCCTCTGTGTCCTCTCTCCCCACCGCCTCTCCTCTCTGTGTCCTCTCTCCCCACCGCCTCTCCTCTCTGTGTCCTCTCTCCCCACCGCCTCTCCTCTCTGTGTCCTCTCTCCCCACCGCCTCTCTCTCTGTGTCCTCTCTCCCCACCGCCTCTCCTTTCTGTGTCCTCTCTCCCCACCGCCTCTCCTCTCTGTGTCCTCTCTCCCCACCGCCTCTCCTCTCTGTGTCCTCTCTCCCCACCGCCTCTCCTCTGTGTCCTCTCTCCCCACCGCCTCTCCTCTCTGTGTCCTCTCTCCCCACCGCCTCTCCTCTCTGTGTCCTCTCTCCCCACCGCCTCTCCTCTCTGTGTCCTCTCTCCCCACCGCCTCTCCTCTCTGTGTCCTCTCTCCCCACCGCCTCTCCTCTCTGTGTCCTCTCTCCCCACCGCCTCTCCTCTCTGTGTCCTCTCTCCCCACCGCCTCTCCTCTCTGTTTCTCTCTTTTCATTTCCCCTGTTGTTGTGTATGAAGCTCCCTTCCGCCTCCTCCTCCCCCATCATGTCTTTAGAAGTGTAGGTATGGCATACGTGATGTTGTTTGTGTGTGTGGGTGTGTATGGTTAAAGTAGTACATGGAGAATAGAGCAGATATTCCAGTCAGAAATGGGGCCCGCAACTCATTTAAATATCAAAGTATGAATCTCCACATTCTGTTCTGATGAGAGAGGCATGCACAGCCATCTACCCAGTCAAAACAAATGGCTACACAAACACACACACACGCCCTGTGGTCTCTTGGCCCTAGCTATATCAGATTGAAAGTTAATTGATGTTAATTGATCACCTTAAATCTCTGTTGGGCTGTGAGAGAGGTAAAGAGGGGGGGGGGGAGAAAGAGAGAGAAGGAGAAAGACAGAGCATTAAAGAGAGAAATAGAGGGATAGAGGGAGATAGAGAAGGAGTGAGAGAGGGAGAGAAAAAGGGAGGGAAAGAGAGAGGAAGGAGGAAGACAGAGAGAGAGGGAGAGAAAGAGGGAAAGAGAGAGGAGAGAGACAGAGACGAGAGAGAGAGAGACTCTAGCCTGACAACTCCTGGGTGTGTCGCCATGGCGATGAGTGAAATTAAACCTGTCAGTTCCTGATGACATCACTCCGGTCCTTCCCAGTGAGCATGCTCAATTCCAACGTTTCTGTGGCAACCTGTGTGGCATCTCACAAGCATTCCATTTAGTTTCTACTAGATAGAGCCAATTTTGACTTTGTGCCTGTGCTATCGGAAAAATGTAGGAAAACAAAAATGTGTTTTTTGGTAGGTTAGAGTTAGGCATAAGGTTAGCAGTGTGGTTGAGGTTAGGGTTTATGGGGTTTATGACTGGGGCAACTAAAGACGACGATTCCGGTGCTCTTGGCTCATTTAGAGAGACATGGAGAGGGTGTAAAAACTGATTGGTTGCCATGGGTGACAGAGTGCTTGTCGATGCATGTCGGGTCAATAGAGTACGACATTATGAGTCATAATACCCATAAAACCTAATGGTCAAACAAAGAAATGGTTCCAATCATTTTCCACCATACATTTTTCCCTTACAGGATTTTAGAAACACTTAAAGGGCTGTGTTTCGTGTAGGCTTACCGTGGTGTGACGCTTTATTAACTGTAAATCTCTGGGACAAGGTGATTTATCAACGTAGTCACCTGTATTTACCCCCCAAAAATGAAATACTAATTTGCTGCTAATGTGGCTATCATACAGAACTACAAATGCTATGATAATCTGGATGAGACTGCTGAATCGAGGCAAAGGTAAGAATCTCTGGATTAACTATCTATTGTTAGCTAAATGTAGTAATGAATAAATTGGCTACATTTCTTTAAAAATTGACAATTCTGTGAACTGTCTTGTGCAAGTTTTAAATTGACACAATGCCTGTTAGCAAAGGTGTCAGCTAGAGAGTTGTAGTTTTGTTGTACCGCTCATCTGAAGAAGAGGGAGTGGACCAAAGCGCAGCGTGGTAAGTGTTCATGATTTATTTAAAAATATACTTGAACAAAATAACAAAGAGCAAAACGACAACAAACTGTTTTGTCAGGTGCAGAAACACAAAACAGGAAACAACTACCCACAAACCCAGGTGGGGAAAAGGCTACCTAAGTATGATTCTCAATCAGAGACAACGATAGACAGCTGCCTCTGATTGAGAACCACACCCGGCCAAACACAAAGAAATAGCAAACATAGAAATAAAGAAACTAGAATATTACCCTAGTCACACCCTGGCCTAACCAAAATAGAGAATAAAAGCCTCTCTATGGCCAGGGTGTGACAGAACCCCCCCCCCCCCCCAAAGGTGCGGAAAACCTGACTCTAAAGGGAGGGTGGAGACACCCTGCGCTCCACCGCATAACACGGTGCCTGACCAATACGACGCCCGCCACAGTAGACACGGGGAGTTGGCTCAGGTCGCCAACCTGACTCTGCCACACTCCCCGTGTGCCCCCCAATTTTTGGGGGAGGGGGCTGCCTCTCGGGCTTCCTTGCCAGCCGTGTTCCCTCATAACGCTGCCTCTCAGCTTTAGCTGCTTCCAGTTCCTCCCGTGGACGGCATTATGATGACATTTGCATGATGTCAAGTTTGATGTCAATTAGCATTTTAGAATCTGAGAGTAAATAGAGCTAAATATGTTGATAAAAGTCACGTTGACTGAGAGAGATTTACATGGCTATCAAAACGTCATGCCAGGGTAAGCCTACACTTGTGTTTATAAAATCCCCTACGGGAAAAATGAATGGTGGAAAAACAATTTGAACCATTTCCTTGTTTGACCGCTAGGTTTTATGGGTATTATGACACATCTTCTGTGGGGTTCTATGGCTGTTATGCCACTATGACAGAGATCTGCTATACTCTTTCTAGAAGTTTAAACTTCCAACGCACATTTTAACTGAATATTATCCCATTCTTTTTTTACAGAATATTCCAATGTCCCTACTGTAAAAAGCATCATTACATAAAACAGAGATGTTTTCAGGATAACATTGAAAATGTGTTTAGGGACAATCTCAATGATGCAGAAACACAAGATACAAGTATTCCTGAATGATTCTTGAAAGAAATGGGTCATACTCAACCAACCATATCAGTGTTTAGAGCTGCAACAGGTGCTTTTAGTGTTGAAAGCCTTTGACTTTGACTGGAGGAAATGTATTCAGCGTGATTGAAAGTGGACTTAAAGTGCAGAGGCCAGGGTGTGCGTGTGTGTGTGTGTGTGTGTGTGTGCGTGTGCGTGTGTGTGTGTGCGTGTGTGTGTGTGTGTGTGTGTGTGTAAGGACCTGTTCAGTTATACTTATACAAACTAAAATGTTGACTAACTGGGGATATTTTTGTTAGTCCCCACAAGGTTAAATTCTATTTCTAGAGGGTTAAGGTTAGACTTAGTGTTAGGGTTAGGGTTAGGTTTGCAGGTTATGGTTAGGGTTAGGGAATAGGATTTTGAATGTGTCTGACTTTTGTGCCCCCACAAGGTTAGTTATGCAAGGCTGTGGATGTGTGTGTGTGTGTGTGTGTGTGTGTTTGAGTTGGCTCTTGGCTGCAGTGCTACAGTCTGAGGACATATCGAGTGTCCTGTTTGAACCACCACCACCCCTCCTTCTTTCTCCATCCCCAGCTCTCCTCCAAGTATCGACCATGGCTGTTTCTCAGTCCTGCCAATGCAAGCACATCTTTTTCCTCAACGTGTTAACACGTTGCTGGTGATGCTGGTGATGTAGGGTGTGTTAACACGTTGCTGGTGATGTAGGGTGTGTTAACACGCTGCTGGTGATGTAGGGTGTGTTAACACGCTGCTTGTGATGTAGGGTGTGTTAACACGTTGCTGGTGATGTAGGGTGTGTTAACACGCTGCTGGTGATGTAGGGTGTGTTAACACATTGCTGGTGATGTAGGGTGTGTTAACACGCTGCTGGTGATGTAGGGTGTGTTAACACGTTGCTGGTGATGTAGGGTGTGTTAACACGTTGCTGGTGATGTAGGGTGTGTTAACACGCTGCTGGTGATGTAGGGTGTGTTAACACGCTGCTGGTGATGTAGGGTGTGTTAACACGCTGCTGGTGATGTAGGGTGTGTTAACACGCTGCTGGTGATGTAGGGTGTGTTAACACGCTGCTGGTGATGTAGGGTGTGTTAACACGCTGCTGGTGATGTAGGGTGTGTTAACACATTGCTGGTGATGTAGGGTGTGTTAACACGTTGCTGGTGATGTAGGGTGTGTTAACACGTTGCTGGTGATGTAGGGTGTGTTAACACGCTGCTTGTGATGTAGGGTGTGTTAACACGTTGCTGGTGATGTAGGGTGTGTTAACACGCTGCTGGTGATGTAGGGTGTGTTAACACGTTGCTGGTGATGTAGGGTGTGTTAACACGCTGCTGGTGATGTAGGGTGTGTTAACACGTTGCTGGTGATGTAGGGTGTGTTAACACGTTGCTGGTGATGTAGGGTGTGTTAACACGCTGCTGGTGATGTAGGGTGTGTTAACACGCTGCTGGTGATGTAGGGTGTGTTAACACGTTGCTGGTGATGTAGGGTGTGTTAACACGCTGCTTGTGATGTAGGGTGTGTTAACACGTTGCTGGTGATGTAGGGTGTGTTAACACGCTGCTGGTGATGTAGGGTGTGTTAACACGTTGCTGGTGATGTAGGGTGTGTTAACACGTTGCTGGTGATGTAGGGTGTGTTAACACGCTGCTGGTGATGTAGGGTGTGTTAACACGTTGCTGGTGATGTAGGGTGTGTTAACACGTTGCTGGTGATGTAGGGTGTGTTAACACGCTGCTGGTGATGTAGGGTGTGTTAACACGTTGCTGGTGATGTAGGGTGTGTTAACACGTTGCTGGTGATGTAGGGTGTGTTAACACGCTGCTGGTGATGTAGGGTGTGTTAACACGTTGCTGGTGATGTAGGGTGTGTTAACACGTTGCTGGTGATGTAGGGTGTGTTAACACGCTGCTGGTGATGTAGGGTGTGTTAAAACGCTGCTGGTGATGTAGGGTGTGTTAACACGTTGCTGGTGATGTAGGGTGTGTTTACACGCTGCTTGTGATGTAGGGTGTGTTAACACGTTGCTGGTGATGTAGGGTGTGTTAACACGCTGCTGGTGATGTAGGGTGTGTTAACACGCTGCTGGTGATGTAGGGTGTGTTAACACGTTGCTGGTGATGTAGGGTGTGTTAACACGCTGCTGGTGATGTAGGGTGTGTTAACACGTTGCTGGTGATGTAGGGTGTGTTAACACGCTGCTGGTGATGTAGGGTGTGTTAACACGTTGCTGGTGATGTAGGGTGTGTTAACACGTTGCTGGTGATGTAGGGTGTGTTAACACGCTGCTGGTGATGTAGGGTGTGTTAACACGCTGCTGGTGATGTAGTGTGTTAACACGTTGCTGGTGATGTAGGGTGTGTTAACACGCTGCTGGTGATGTAGGGTGTGTTAACACGTTGCTGGTGATGTAGGGTGTGTTAACACGCTGCTGGTGATGTAGGGTGTGTTAACACGTTGCTGGTGATGTAGGGTGTGTTAACACGTTGCTGGTGATGTAGGGTGTGTTAACACGTTGCTGGTGATGTAGGGTGTGTTAACACGCTGCTGGTGATGTAGGGTGTGTTAACACGTTGCTGGTGATGTAGGGTGTGTTAACACGCTGCTGGTGATGTAGGTGTGTTAACACGTTGCTGGTGATGTAGGGTGTGTTAACACGTTGCTGGTGATGTAGGGTGTGTTAACACGCTGCTGGTGATGTAGGGTGTGTTAACACGCTGCTGGTGATGTAGGGTGTGTTAACACGCTGCTGGTGATGTAGGGTGTGTTAACACGCTGCTGGTGATGTAGGGTGTGTTAACACGCTGCTGGTGATGTAGGTGTGTTAACACGCTGCTGGTGATGTAGGGTGTGTTAACACGCTGCTGGTGATGTAGGGTGTGTTAACACGTTGCTGGTGATGTAGGGTGAGTTAACACGCTGCTGGTGATGTAGGGTGTGTTAACACGCTGCTGGTGATGTAGGGTGTGTTAACACGCTGCTGGTGATGAGTAATGCTGTGCCAGACAGAGGGAGCACCAGCGAGGGGGTGCAGCAGGAGCGGGCAGCGGGCCCAGCAGTGACAGGCGCTAAGCCCCAAATCTGTGCCAGTCTGGGGCCCCTGGGTGGACGTGTCATGCCCCCTGTGCCCTCCACACACACACACACACACACACACACACACACACACACACACACACACACACACACACACACACACACACACACACACACACACACACACACACACACACACACAGTGAACACATAGAGCCACAGGCCCTTTGCCTGGAATCTCCATTGGCCCAGAGTTAGGGTGGAATGGCCGGTAGTGACCTCTGCACTAACCATGGATATGGCTAGCAGTCACGTGAACACGCAGGGATAGAGAGTGAACACGCAGGGATAGAGAGTCAACACGCAGGGATAGAGAGTGAACACGCAGGGATAGAGAGTCAACACGCAGGGATAGAGAGTCAACACGTAGGGATAGAGAGTGAACACGCAGGGATAGAGAGTGAACACGCAGGGATAGAGAGTCAACACGTAGGGATAGAGAGTGAACACGCAGGGATAGAGAGTGAACACGCAGTGATATAGAGTGAACACGCAGGGATAGAGAATTTAACACGCAGGGATAGAGAGTCAACACGCAGGGATAAAGAGTGAACACGCAGGGATAGAGAGTGAACACGCAGGGATAGAGAGTGAACACGCAGGGATAGAGAGTCAACACGCAGGGATAGAGAGTCAACACACATGGATAGAGAGTCAACACGCAGGGATAGAGAGTGAACACGCAGGGATAGAGAGTGAACACGCAGAGATAGAGAGTCAACACGCAGGGATAGAGAGTGAACACGCAGGGATAGAGAGTCAAGACGTAGGGATAGAGAGTGAACACGCAGGGATAGAGAGTCAACACGTAGGGATAGAGAGTCAACACGCAGGGATAGAGAGTTTAACACGCAGGGATAGAGAGTGAACACGCAGGGATAGAGATTCAACACGCAGGGATAGCGAGTGAACACGCAGGGATAGAGAGTCAACACGCAGGGATAGAGAGTCAACACGCAGGGATAAAGAGTCAACACGCAGGGATAGAGAGTGAACACGCAGGGATAGAGAGTCAACACGCAGGGATATAGAGTGAACACGCAGGGATAGAGAGTCAAGACGTAGGGATAGAGAGTGAACACGCAGGGATAGAGAGTCAACACGTAGGGATAGAGAGTCAACACGCAGGGATAGAGAGTTTAACACGCAGGGATAGAGAGTGAACACGCAGGGATAGAGATTCAACACGCAGGGATAGCGAGTGAACACGCAGGGATAGAGAGTCAACACGCAGGGATAGAGAGTCAACACGCAGGGATAGAGAGTGAACACGTAGGGATAGAGAGTGAACACGCAGGGATAGAGAGTGAACACGCAGGGATAGAGAGTGAACATGCAGGGATAGAGAGTCAACACGCAGGGATAGAGAGTCAACACGCAGGGATAGAGAGTGAACATGCAGGGATAGAGAGTCAACACGCAGGGATAGAGAGTGAACACGCAGGGATAGAGTGAACAGGCAGGGATAGAGAGTGAACACGCAGGGATAGAGAGTCAACACGCAGGGATATAGAGTGAACACGCAGGGATATAGAGTGAACACGCAGGGATATAGAGTGAACACGCAGGGATATAGAGTGAACACGCAGGGATAGAGAGTAAACACGCAGGGATAGAGAGTGAACACGCAGGGATAGAGAGTCAACACGCAGGGATAGAGAGTCAACACGCAGGGATGGAGAATGAACACGCAGAGATAGAGAGTCAACACGCAGGGATAGAGAGTGAACACGCAGGGATAGAGAGTCAACACGCAGGGATAGAGAGTCAACACGCAGGGATAGAGAGTGAACACGCAGGGATAGAGAGTCAACACGTAGGGATAAAGAGTCAACACGCAGGGATAGAGAGTGAACACGCAGGGATAGAGAGTGAACACGCAGGGATAGAGAGTCAACACGCAGGGATAGCGAGTGAACACGCAGGGATATAGAGTGAACACGCAGGGATAGAGAGTGAACACGCAGGGATAGAGAGTCAACACGCAGGGATAGAGAGTGAACACGCAGGGATAGAGAGTGAACACGCAGGGATAGAGAGTCAACACGCAGGGATAGAGAGTCAACACGTAGGGATAGAGAGTGAACACGCAGGGATAGAGAGTGAACACGCAGGGATAGAGAGTCAACACGTAGGGATAGAGAGTGAACACGCAGGGATAGAGAGTGAACACGCAGGGATATAGAGTGAACACGCAGGGATAGAGAGTTTAACACGCAGGGATAGAGAGTCAACACGCAGGGATAAAGAGTGAACACGCAGGGATAGAGAGTGAACACGCAGGGATAGAGAGTGAACACGCAGGGATAGAGAGTCAACACGCAGGGATAGAGAGTCAACACACATGGATAGAGAGTCAACACGCAGGGATAGAGAGTGAACACGCAGGGATAGAGAGTGAACACGCAGAGATAGAGAGTCAACACGCAGGGATAGAGAGTGAACACGCAGGGATAGAGAGTCAACACGCAGGGATATAGAGTGAACACGCAGGGATAGAGAGTCAAGACGTAGGGATAGAGAGTGAACACGCAGGGATAGAGAGTCAACACGTAGGGATAGAGAGTCAACACGCAGGGATAGAGAGTTTAACACGCAGGGATAGAGAGTGAACACGCAGGGATAGAGATTCAACACGCAGGGATAGCGAGTGAACACGCAGGGATAGAGAGTCAACACGCAGGGATAGAGAGTCAACACGCAGGGATAGAGAGTCAACACGCAGGGATAGAGAGTTTAACACGCAGGGATAGAGAGTGAACACGCAGGGATAGAGAGTCAACACGCAGGGATATAGAGTGAACACGCAGGGATAGAGAGTCAAGACGTAGGGATAGAGAGTGAACACGCAGGGATAGAGAGTCAACACGTAGGGATAGAGAGTCAACACGCAGGGATAGAGAGTTTAACACGCAGGGATAGAGAGTGAACACGCAGGGATAGAGATTCAACACGCAGGGATAGCGAGTGAACACGCAGGGATAGAGAGTCAACACGCAGGGATAGAGAGTCAACACGCAGGGATAGAGAGTGAACACGCAGGGATAGAGAGTCAACACGCAGGGATAGAGAGTCAACACGCAGGGATAGAGAGTCAACACGCAGGGATAGAGAGTTTAACACGCAGGGATAGAGAGTGAACACGCAGGGATAGAGAGTCAACACGCAGGGATATAGAGTGAACACGCAGGGATAGAGAGTCAAGACGTAGGGATAGAGAGTGAACACGCAGGGATAGAGAGTCAACACGTAGGGATAGAGAGTCAACACGCAGGGATAGAGAGTTTAACACGCAGGGATAGAGAGTGAACACGCAGGGATAGAGATTCAACACGCAGGGATAGCGAGTGAACACGCAGGGATAGAGAGTCAACACGCAGGGATAGAGAGTCAACACGCAGGGATAGAGAGTCAACACGCAGGGATAGAGAGTTTAACACGCAGGGATAGAGAGTGAACACGCAGGGATAGAGAGTCAACACGCAGGGATAGCGAGTGAACACGCAGGGATATAGAGTGAACACGCAGGGATAGAGAGTGAACACGCAGGGATAGAGAGTCAACACGCAGGGATAGAGAGTGAACACGCAGGGATAGAGAGTCAACACGCAGGGATAGAGAGTGAACACGCAGGGATAGAGAGTCAACACGCAGGGATAGCGAGTGAACACGCAGGGATATAGAGTGAACACGCAGGGATAGAGAGTGAACACGCAGGGATAGAGATTCAACACGCAGGGATAGAGAGTGAACATGCAGGGATAGAGAGTGAACACGCAGGGATAGAGAGTGAACACGCAGGGATAGAGAGTGAACACGCAGGGATAGAGAGTGAACACGCAGGGATAGAGAGTGAACACGCAGGGATAGAGAGTGAACACGCAGGGATAGAGAGTCAACACGTAGGGATAGAGAGTGAACACGTAGGGATAGAGAGTCAACACGCAGGGATAGAGAGTGAACACGCAGGGATAGAGAGTGAACACGCAGGGATAGAGAGTGAACACGCAGGGATAGAGAGTGAACACGCAGGGATAGAGAGTCAACACGTAGGGATAGAGAGTGAACACGTAGGGATAGAGAGTCAACACGCAGGGATAGAGAGTGAACACGCAGGGATAGAGAGTGAACACGCAGGGATAGAGAGTGAACACGCAGGGATAGAGAGTGAACACGCAGGGATAGAGAGTGAACACGCAGGGATAGAGAGTGAACACGCAGCGATAGAGAGTGTGAATGTTTGTTATCTCTGTGTGTGTGTTTTGGGGAGACACAGAGTTGGTATGTGTGTGAGAGTCTCTGTGTAAATTAGTGTCAGCCATGTGCGTGTGCGTGTGTGTGTGTGTGTGTGTGTGTGTGTGTGTGTGTGTGTGTGTGTGTGTGTGTGTGTGTGTGTGTGTGTGTGTGTGTGTGTGTGCAAGCTCAAGAGTGTGCATAGGCAAGGGCTAGATGGAGGTCATTGACAGTGACAGGGACACAGAGGAAGGTCCTCATGGTAATCCAATGCAAAAAAAAAAGTGAAATAGCTGTTTTCACATGTTGAGCTGGAGTTTCCTAACTCTCAATTTTGGAATTGCATTTTCACCTTTTTTCTATGTGACATTTTCTGCTGTCTCTCTTCTCTCCGCCACATCCCTCTGTTCTCTCTCTTATCTCCTCCACACCCCTCTCTTCTCTCTCTTCTCTCCTCCACATCCATCTCTTCTCGCTCTCCCTCTCCACACCTCTCTTCCAAATCACACAAATCAAAAAACATTTAACACTTGGCCTACTTCTCTTCTGACCCATGTGTGTGTCCATGGCCTGCTCCACCCCTCCCCCTCTCTTCCCTCCATCCCCCTCGTTCTCTCTCTCTGCCTGATTATTGTCTCCAGGAGAAAGCTTTCTTTTAGTATTATATTACCATGGTGACGAGTCGCTTGGAAGACCTGGCCTGTCTACGCTGATCATGAACACTCAATTTTGCTTCTCTTCTCCCCTCTCATTCTTTCACCCTTCCTTGTTTCTGGTCCCTGGCTCCCCCACATTTCTTCTACCTCCTTCACCTTTCCCCGCTCTGTCCATCTCCTCCTTTCCCAGATACTAATTTCTCTCCCGTCTCCTCTACTCACATTTATTTTAAATCTATGACAGATACACAAAGAAACATATGAAAATCATCTATGAGGCATCCTTCCCTCTCTACTGCACGCACACCAACACAGGTAAAGGCCTACACATCATTTTAAAGGTTCCTCACATACTGTGTTACTGGCACAAGCAGTGATTACAGGGGGTGGGGGTTTGCTGACGATAGAGAGTATATCTGTCTCGCTGTGTGTCTCTCTGTGTGTCTCTCTCTCTCTCTCTCTACGTGTGTGTGTGTGTGTGTGTGTGTGTGTGTGTGTGTGTGTGTGTGTGTGTGTGTGTGTGTGTGTGTGTGTGTGTGTGTGTGTGTGTGTGTGTGTGTGTGTGTGTGTGTGTGTGTGTGTGTGTGTGTGTGTGTGTGTGTGTGTGTGTGTGTGTGATGGGAAGCTTTAGTCACTCCACTGAGACATAATGCCACATGTCAGAAAGACCAAAGAATACTCCCTCATCAAGTCCCTTTGTCAATGAATGCACTCATCTGTGAAAAGACACACACACACACACACATTGCCAGAGCACTGCCAGCCATCACAACCTCTCAATGTCTCCCTATCCTATACTACTGCCTGGAGACTCTGCATGACATGGGCTAACCACTCAATTCCCTATATAGTGCATTCCTTTGGACCCCGGTGGGCCCATAGACGTACAGTATAGAAATACCTACTGTTCATCAGTTCAAATCTACTTCCTGCTCTTCTAATATGTCTGTCTGTCTGTCTGTGGCACTCTTGACCTGCCTTATCCAGCACATAGCATTCTGAGAAACATATGTTTCTTTGGTGGGAATTTCGGTACTTCAACATAATGTTTCCTACAGGTTTCTATTTACTGTAAAGTAATCTTCTCAACTTCTTCAGAGAACGCTAAGAAACAATGTTCTGTGGGAATATCAGTACTTCCCCATAACTTTTTCTACAGGTTTCCTCATGGTTCTATATAAAGTCATGTTCCCAGAACGTTCAGAGAATGTTAAGAAACAACATTCTTCTGTGAGAATTTCCAAAAACTGCAGAGAACTTTCTTAAAATGTTCTTTAAAAACATATTAATTCCGTTCCCCAGAACGTTAAGAGAAATATCCATTAAAAAAAACACAAGAAAACTTTAGTAACGTGCAAAGAACATTCGAAGAATGTTATTTAAAACCATACATTCCGTTCTCACCGTCAACAAAACTCTCGCTATCCTCTATCTTAAGAAGGGTGCACTAATTGGCCACACCTGATCTTAATGAGTGCTTGTTTCCTTTGAAGTCGGGTCCGTTTGAATAGACTTAAATCAACAGCTTTGTATGAGTGAAAAACGACGGCATGCTAGCTCTATCCTGGTGGCACTGTGGACTAATTCCATGGATAGAGAACAGAACATCATAGGGTCAAGTCTCACTGAGGCCATGTCACATTACAAAATAAACATATTTGCATGCTTAAACAAATACATTTCCATGTGCCTGGAGTTCGAAACACCTAAGCCAGCCGTGTTATTTAAAGCCGTATTGAAACATTCAGTGACAGTTTTAAGGAAGTTATTCAAAAACCTCCAAATAACCTATACTTTCTTTTCAGTGTTAATTAAACCTCCTAGGAAAACTTCAAGTGAACCATTTTAAAATGTTCTCAGAACCTCCCTGCAACCTAAAAATGTACATTCCCAGAACAGACGAAATGTTCACTTCTGTTCTCAGAATGTTTAAAAAACGTTCAGTTTCACCAGTCAGGAAACATATGGCTTCATTCCCAGAACCAATTGGAAACCAAAAACGTACGTTTTTACAACTTCCAAGGAACCAAATGTACTAGCTGTGATCTTTGCTTTGCAAAAATGACTACTTCAACAATAATACCCCTAGACACAAACACACACCACACAAGAATAATACCCCTAGACACAAACGCACACCACACACAATAATACCCTTAGACACAAACACACACCACACACACAATCCCTCCATGTTTGAAGCTGGAGTCATGGGGCCAGCTTAGTAAACGGAGAGTGTGTGAGTTAAATGGGCCACAAATGAAGAATGTATGATCGGGCCACAGGGGCCAAATCTCCATTCTTGCTCTCTCATTCATTTTTACTCTCCCACTCTATCTACTAGTTCATGTGGAGTGGGTTGAAACTACATTATGGTAATTATGGTAAGGGAAACTGAAGTGATGTGGCTAACTAACTAACTGTGAGTTCTTCTCCTCACCATACACCACAGAGTAGATGTGATGCTGGGCACGCTCTCTATCCTCTGAACTCCTCCCTCACTTCCTACAGAGACAGGGAGAGAGGAGGGAGGAAAGGTAGGCAGAGAGGAGAATGAGAGAGGTGGGGGAAAAGAGAGAGAGAGAGGTGGGGAGAGAGAGAAAGAGTGGGAGAGAGAGGGGAGAGAGAGAAGGAGAGAGGAAGAGAGAGACAGAGTGGGAGAGAGGGGGAGAGATAGAGAAGGAGAGAGGAAGAGAGAGACAGAGTGGGAGAGAGAGGGGAGAGATAGAGAAGGAGAGAGGAAGAGAGAGACAGAGTGGGAGAGAGGGGGAGAGATAGAGAAGGAGAGAGGAAGAGAGAGACAGAGTGGGAGAGAGGGGGAGAGATCGAGAAGGAGAGAGGAAGAGAGAGACAGAGTGGGAGAGAGGGGGAGAGATAGAGAAGGAGAGAGGAAGAGAGAGAGAGTGGGAGAGAGGGGGGAGAGATAGAGAAGGAGAGAAGAAGAGAGAGAGAGGGGGGAGAGATAGAGAAGGAGAGAGGAAGAGAGAGGGGGAGAGATAGAGAAGAAGAGAGGCGTCCACATCACCAACAAACTAGAATGGTCCAAACACACCAAAACAGTTGTGAAGCGGACATGACAAAACCTATTCTCCCTCAGGAGACTGAAAAGATTTGGCATGGGTCCTCAGATCCTCAAAAGGTTCTACAGCTGCAACATCGAGAGCATCCTGACTGGTTGTATCACTGCCTGGTACGGCAACTGCTCAGCCTCCGAGCGCAAGGCACTACAAAGGGTGGTGCGTACGGCCCTGTACATCACTGGGGCAAAGCTGCCTGCCATCAAAATCAAATCAAATCAAATCAAATTGTATTTGTCACATACACATGGTTAGCAGATGTTAGTGCGAGTGTAGCAAAATGCTTGTGCTTCTAGTTCTGACAATGCAGTAATAACCAACAAGTAATCTAGCTAACAATTCCAAAACTACTACCTTATAGACACAAGTGTAAGGGGATAAAGAATATGTACATAAAGATATATGAATGAGTGATGGTACAGAGCGGCATAGGCAAGATACAGTAGATGGTATTGAGTGCAGTATATACATATGAGATGAGTATGTAAACAAAGTGGCATAGTTAAAGTGGCTAGTGATACATGTATTACATAAGGATGCAGTAGATGATATAGAGTACAGTATATACGTATACATATGAGATGAATAATGTAGGAGCGAGCAGTCGCATCCGCACTTCGGTCTGCACTTCGGTCTGCAGGTAGTATAACTTTTCATTACATTTCATTACATTTCATTATAGTACAACGGTTTGATTTGTCTAATCTTAGCAATTTCTTCTTAGCTAGCTACATAGCCGTCTTTGTATCAAAGATAATTGCGTAATTATCGTATTTCGTCGTCCTAACGTAGTCTACACTGCTATCTGCCCAGCAGCTAGCCAGCTAGCTAACGCCCACCGTCTACATAGCTAGCTACATAGCCGTCTCTGTATCAAAGATAATTGTGTAGATAATTGTGTAGTCTAGAGCGATTTTCTAGGTTACCTAGCCAGCTATTGTCGTTCTTTTAACGCAACGTAACGTAATCAACACTGCTAGCTAGCCAGCTAGCCCCTGAATCAACAACGCAGCCACTGCCAGCTAGCCTACAAAGTCAACAACGCAGCCACTGCCAGCTAGCCTACTTCAGCAGTACTGTATCATTTTTAATCATTTTAGTCAATAAGAATAGCAGCACTGTAGAAACTATTACCCTCAACTGAACGACTTGATTAGTGTAGTGTTAGCTAGCTACATAGTTGTCTTTGCTGTCTTCGTATCCAAGATAATTGTGTAGTTTAGAGTGTGTAGTTTTTAGAGTGATTATCTTAATTTACCGAGGTTAGCTAGCCAGCTATTTGTCGTCCTTAACGTAGGAGACACTGCTAGCTAGCCAACAGCTAGCCAACGTCTACCGATTAGAACTCAACAACCCGGTCGCATTCCGCCTCGCTCCACAGGTAGTATCACATTTTCATTTCATTTCATTACAGTACAACGGTTTGATTTGTTTGATCGTAGCTAGCTACATAGCTAGCTACATAGCCGTCTCTGTATCAAAGACAATTGTGTAGTCTAGAGCGATTTTCTAGGTTACCTAGCCAGCTATTGTCGTTCTTTTAACGCAACGTAACGTAATCAACACTGCTAGCTAGCCAGCTGGCCCCGAATCAACAACGCAGCCACTGCCAGCTAGCCTACAAAGTCAACAACGCAGCCACTGCCAGCTAGCCTACTTCAGCAGTACTGTATCATTTTTAATCATTTTAGTCAATAAGATTCTTGCTACGTAAGCTCAACTTTCTGAACATTCGAGACGTGTAGTCCACTTGTCATTCCAATCTCCTTTGCATTAGCGTAGCCTCTTCTGTAGCCTGTCAACTATGTGTCTGTCTATCCCTGTTCTCTCCTCTCTGCACAGACCATACAAACGCTCCACACCGCGTGGCGCGCCACCCTAATCTGGTGGTCCCAGCGCGCACGACCCACGTGGAGTTCCAGGTCTCCGGTAGCCTCTGGAACTGCCGATCTGCGGCCAACAAGGCAGAGTTCATCTCAGCCTATGCCTCCCTCCAGTCCCTCGACTTCTTGGCACTGACGGAAACATGGATCACCACAGATAACACTGCTACTCCTACTGCTCTCTCTTTGTCCGCCCACGTGTTCTCGCACACCCGAGAGCTTCTGGTCAGCGGGGTGGTGGCACCGGGATCTCATCTCTCCCAAGTGGTCATTCTCTCTTTCTCCCCTTACCCATCTGTCTATCGCCTCCTTTGAATTCCATGCTGTCACAGTTACCAGCCCTTTCAAGCTTAACATCCTTATCATTTATCGCCCTCCAGGTTCCCTCGGAGAGTTCATCAATGAGCTTGATGCCTTGATAAGCTCCTTTCCTGAGGACGGCTCACCTCTCACAGTTCTGGGCGACTTCAACCTCCCCACGTCTACCTTTGACTCATTCCTCTCTGCCTCCTTCTTTCCACTCCTCTCCTCTTTTGACCTCTCCCTCTCACCTCCCCCTACTCACAAGGCAGGCAATACGCTCGACCTCATCTTTACTAGATGCTGTTCTTCCACTAACCTCATTGCAACTCCCTCCAAGTCTCCGACCACTACCTTGTATCCTTTTCCCTCTCGCTCTCATCCAACACTTCCCACACTGCCCCTACTCGGATGGTATCGCGCCGTCCCAACCTTCGCTCTCTCTCCCCCCGCTACTCTCTCCTCTTCCATCCTATCATCTCTTCCCTCTGCTCAAACCTTCTCCAACCTATCTCCTGATTCTGCCTCCTCAACCCTCCTCTCCTCCCTTTCTGCATCCTTTGACTCTCTATGTCCCCTATCCTCCAGGTCGGCTCGGTCCTCCCCTCCCGCTCCGTGGCTCGACGACTCATTGCGAGCTCACAGAACAGGGCTCTGGGCAGCCGAGCGGAAATGGAGGAAAACTCGCCTCCCTGCGGACCTGGCATCCTTTCACTCCCTCCTCTCTACATTTTCCTCTTCTGTCGCTGCTGCTAAAGCCACTTTCTACCACTCTAAATTCCAAGCATCTGCCTCTAACCCTAGGAAGCTCTTTGCCACCTTCTCCTCCCTCCTGAATCCTCCTCCCCTCCCCCTCCTCCCTCTCTGCAGATGACTTCGTCAACCATTTTGAAAAGAAGGTCGACGACATCCGATCCTCGTTTGCTAAGTCAAACGACACCGCTGGTTCTGCTCACACTGCCCTACCCTGTGCTCTGACCTCTTTCTCCCCTCTCTCTCCAGATGACATCTCGCGTCTTGTGACGGCCGGCCGCCCAACAACCTGCCCGCTTGACCCTATCCCCTCCTCTCTTCTCCAGACCATTTCCGGAGACCTTCTCCCTTACCTCACCTCGCTCATCAACTCATCCCTGACCGCTGGCTACGTCCCTTCCGTCTTCAAGAGAGCGAGAGTTGCCCCCCTTCTGAAAAAACCTACACTCGATCCCTCCGATGTCAACATCTACAGACCAGTATCCCTTCTTTCTTTTCTCTCCAAAACCCTTGAACGTGCCGTCCTTGGCCAGCTCTCCCGCTATCTCTCTCAGAATGACCTTCTTGATCCAAATCAGTCAGGTTTCAAGACTAGTCATTCAACTGAGACTGCTCTTCTCTGTATCACGGAGCGCTCCGCACTGCTAAAGCCAACTCTCTCTCCTCTGCTCTCATCCTTCTAGACCTATCGGCTGCCTTCGATACTGTGAACCATCAGATCCTCCTCTCCACCCTCTCCGAGTTGGGCATCTCCGGCGCGGCCCACGCTTGGATTGCGTCCTACCTGACAGGTCGCTCCTACCAGGTGGCGTGGCGAGAATCCGTCTCCTCACCACGTGCTCTCACCACTGGTGTCCCCCAGGGCTCTGTTCTAGGCCCTCTCCTATTCTCGCTATACACCAAGTCACTTGGCTCTGTCATAACCTCACATGGTCTCTCCTATCATTGCTATGCAGACGACACACAATTAATCTTCTCCTTTCCCCCTTCTGATGACCAGGTGGCGAATCGCATCTCTGCATGTCTGGCAGACATATCAGTGTGGATGACTTGATCACCACCTCAAGCTGAACCTCGGCAAGACGGAGCTGCTCTTCCTCCCGGGGAAGGACTGCCCGTTCCATGATCTCGCCATCACGGTTGACAACTCCACTGTGTCCTCCTCCCAGAGCGCTAAGAACCTTGGCGTGATCCTGGACAACACCCTGTCGTTCTCAACTAACATCAAGGCGGTGGCCCGTTCCTGTAGGTTCATGCTCTACAACATCCGCAGAGTACGACCCTGCCTCACACAGGAAGCGGCGCAGGTCCTAATCCAGGCACTTGTCATCTCCCGTCTGGATTACTGCAACTCGCTGTTGGCTGGGCTCCTGCCTGTGCCATTAAACCCCTACAACTCATCCAGAACGCAGCAGCCCGTCTGGTGTTCAACCTTCCCAAGTTCTCTCACGTCACCCCGCTCCTCCGCTCTCTCCACTGGCTTCCAGTTGAAGCTCGCATCCGCTACAAGACCATGGTGCTTGCCTACGGAGCTGTGAGGGGAACGGCACCTCAGTACCTCCAGGCTCTGATCAGGCCCTACACCCAAACAAGGGCACTGCGTTCATCCACCTCTGGCCTGCTCGCCTCCCTACCACTGAGGAAGTACAGTTCCCGCTCAGCCCAGTCAAAACTGTTCGCTGCTCTGGCCCCCCAATGGTGGAACAAACTCCATCACGACGCCAGGACAGCGGAGTCAATCACCACCTTCCGGAGACACCTGAAACCCCACCTCTTTAAGGAATACCTAGGATAGGATAAAGTAATCCTTCTCACCCCCCCCCTCTTAAAAGATTTAGATGCACTATTGTAAAGTGGCTGCTCCACTGGATGTCATAAGGTGAATGCACCAATTTGTAAGTCGCTCTGGATAAGAGCGTCTGCTAAATGACTTAAATGTAAATGTAAATGTAGGGTATGTAAACATTATATTAGGTAGCATTGTTTAAAGTGGCTAGTGATATATTTTACATAATTTCCCATCAATTCCCATTATTAAAGTGGCTGGAATTGAGTCAGTGTGTTGGCAGCAGCCACTCAATGTTAGTGGTGGCTGTTTAACAGTCTGATGGCCTTGAGATAGAAGCTCTTTTTCAGTCTCTCGGTCCCAGCTTTGATGCACCTGTACTGACCTCGCCTTCTGGATGATAGCGGGGTGAACAGGCAGTGGCTCGGGTGGTTGTTGTCCTTGATGATCTTTATGGCCTTCCTGTGACATCGGGTGGTGTAGGTGTCCTGGAGGGCAGGTAGTTTGCCCCCGGTGATGCGTTGTGCAGACCTCACTACCCTCTGGAGAGCCTTACGGTTGTGGGCGGAGCAGTTGCCGTACCAGGCGGTGATACAGCCCGACAGGATGCTCTCGATTGTGCATATGTAGAAGTTTGTGAGTGCTTTTGGTGACAAGCCGAATTTCTTCAGCCTCCTGAGGTTGAAGAGGCGCTGACCACTGTGACTGACCCAAACTTACCTGACCACTGTGACTGACCCAAACTTAAGGAAAGCTTTGTCTATGTACAGACTCAGTGAGCATAGCCTTGCTATTGAGAAAGGCTGCCGTAGGCAGACATGGCTCTCAAGAGAAGACAGGCTATGTGCTCACTGCCCACAAAATGAGTTGGAAACTGAGCTGCACTTCCTAACCTCCTGCCCAATGTATGACCATATTAGAGAGACATATTTTTGATAAACTCCCATATCTACTGGGTGAAATTCCACAGTGTGCCATCACAGCAGCAAGATTTGAGACCTGTTGCCACAAGAAAAGGGCAACCAGTGAAGAACAAACACCATTGTAAATAAAACCCATATTTATGCTTATTTATTTTCCCTCGTGTACTTTAAACATTTTTACATTTTTACAACACTGTATATATATATAATATGACATTTGTAATGTCTTTATTGTTTTGAAACTTCTGTATGTGCAATGTTTATAATGTTAATTTTTATTGTTTATTTCACTTTTGTATATTATCTACCTCACTTGCTTGGGCAATGTTAACACATGTTTCCCATGTCAATAAAGCATGAGAGAGAGAGATAGAGGAAGACAAAGACAGGGTGGGAGAGAGGGGGAGAGATAGAGAAGAGAGAGAGAGAGGGGGAGATGGGGGGGAGAGCTAGAGAAGGAGAGAGGAAGAGAGAGAGAGGTGGGAAGAGAGAGACAGAGCTGGAGAGAGGAAGAGACAGATGATACGAGAGAGGGGGAGAGATAGAGAAGGAGAGAGGGAGAGAGAGGGAGTTATGTAAGTAAGTCCTAGACAGCACTAGGGATAGAGGACTAAGGACAAGAGTGCAACTCCTCTGTCTGCAAAGTGACACTCCCAAAGGGCCTGACAAGGGACTGTAACATCACATCAGCATTAAGCAGAGAACAGAACATTCTCTCTCACACACACACACACACACACACACACACACACACACACACACACACACACACACACACACACACACACACACACACACACACACACACACACACACACTGGTTCATGTCTCCAGTCTTTCTACATTAGGTTACAGGGGGGGAAGTCATGTCTGGTGTTGCTGATGCACTCAGTGTTCTAATAGAGGAGAGTGCTACACACTCCTTACACACACTCACACACGCATACACACACACATTCCTTACACATTCCCTGTTGATATAGTCTCTGTTATCAGTTTGACAAGATTCAACACTCTCTCTGTTTCTCCCTCTGCTGTTCCTCTCTCTCAATCTCATTGCCTGTAGCCTCATGCCAGATATTAAAAACGTTGTATCTCTTGTACCGCCCTCTCACTCTCTAACAAGGTTCTAACAGTATTGTAACTGTTCTAACAGTGTTCTAAAAGAGTTCAAACAGAGTTCTAACAGTGTTCTAACAGAGTTCTAACAGTGTTCTAACAGAGTTCTAACAGTGTTCTAACAGAGTTCTAACAGTGGTCTAACAGTGTTCTAACAGAGTTCTAACAGTGTTCTAACAGAGTTCTAACAGTGGTCTAACAGTGTTCTAACAGAGTTCTAACAGTGTTCTAACAGAGTTCTAACAGTGGTCTAACAGTGTTCTAACAGAGTTCTAACAGTGTTCACACAGAGTTCTAACAGTGTTCAAACAGAGTTCTAACAGTGTTCTAACAGTGTTCTAACAGTGTTCAAACAGAGTTCTAACAGTGTTCAAACAGTGTTCTAACAGTGTTCAAACAGAGTTCTAACAGTGTTCAAACAGAGTTCTAACAGTGTTCTAACAGTGTTCAAACAGAGTTCTAACAGTGTTCAAACAGAGTTCTAACAGTGTTCTAACAGTGTTCTAACAGTGTTCTAACAGAGTTCTAACAGTGTTCTAACAGATTTCTAACAGTGGTCTAACAGTGTTCTAACAGAGTTCTAACAGTGTTCACACAGATTTCTAACAGTGTTCAAACAGAGTTCTAACAGTGTTCTAACAGAGTTCTAACAGTGTTCTAACAGAGTTCTAACAGTGTTCTAACAGAGTTCTAACAGTGTTCAAACAGATTTCTAACAGTGGTCTAACAGTGTTCTAACAGAGTTCTAACAGTGTTCACACAGAGTTCTAACAGTGGTCTAACAGTGTTCTAACAGAGTTCTAACAGTGTTCACACAGAGTTCTAACAGTGTTCAAACAGAGTTCTAACAGTGTTCTAACAGAGTTCTAACAGTGTTCTAACATAGTTCTAACAGTGGTCTAACAGTGTTCTAACAGAGTTCTAACAGTGTTCACACAGTGTTCTAACAGTGTTCTAACAGAGTTCTAACAGTGTTCAAACAGAGTTCTAACAGTGTTCTAACAGAGTTCTAACAGTGTTCTAACAGTGTTCTAACAGAGTTCTAACAGTGTTCTAACAGTGTTCAAACAGAGTTCTAACAGTGTTCAAACAGAGTTCTAACAGTGTTCAAACAAAGTTCAAACAGAGTTCTAACAGTGTTCAAACAGAGTTCTAACAGTGTTCAAACAGAGTTCTAACAGTGTTCTAACAGTGTTCTAACAGTGTTCAAACAGAGTTCTAACAGTGTTCAAACAGAGTTCTAACAGAGTTCTAACAGTGTTCTAACAGAGTTCTAACAGTGTTCTAACAGAGTTCTAACAGTGGTCTAACAGTGTTCTAACAGAGTTCTAACAGTGTTCACACAGAGTTCTAACAGTGTTCTAAAAGAGTTCTAACAGTGGTCTAACAGTGTTCTAACAGAGTTCTAACAGTGTTCTAACAGAGTTCTAACAGTGTTCTAACAGAGTTCTAACAGTGGTCTAACAGTGTTCTAACAGTGTTCTAACAGTGTTCAAACAGAGTTCTAACAGTGTTCAAACAGAGTTCTAACAGAGTTCTAACAGTGTTCTAACAGAGTTCTAACAGTGTTCTAACAGAGTTCTAACAGTGGTCTAACAGTGTTCTAACAGAGTTCTAACAGTGTTCACACAGAGTTCTAACAGTGTTCTAACAGAGTTCTAACAGTGGTCTAACAGTGTTCTAACAGAGTTCTAACAGTGTTCTAACAGAGTTCTAACAGTGTTCTAACAGATTTCTAACAGTGGTCTAACAGTGTTCTAACAGAGTTCTAACAGTGTTCACACAGATTTCTAACAGTGTTCAAACAGAGTTCTAACAGTGTTCTAACAGAGTTCTAACAGTGTTCTAACAGAGTTCTAACAGTGTTCTAACAGAGTTCTAACAGTGTTCTAACAGATTTCTAACAGTGGTCTAACAGTGTTCTAACAGAGTTCTAACAGTGTTCACACAGATTTCTAACAGTGTTCAAACAGAGTTCTAACAGTGTTCTAACAGAGTTCTAACAGTGTTCTAACAGAGTTCTAACAGTGGTCTAACAGTGTTCTAACAGAGTTCTAACAGTGTTCAAACAGTGTTCTAACAGTGTTCTAACAGTGTTCTAACAGTGTTCAAACAGAGTTCTAACAGTGTTCAAACAGAGTTCTAACAGAGTTCTAACAGTGTTCTAACAGAGTTCTAACAGTGTTCTAACAGAGTTCTAACAGTGGTCTAACAGTGTTCTAACAGAGTTCTAACAGTGTTCACACAGAGTTCTAACAGTGTTCAAACAGAGTTCTAACAGTGTTCTAACAGAGTTCTAACAGTGGTCTAACAGTGTTCTAACAGAGTTCTAACAGTGTTCACACAGTGTTCTAACAGTGTTCACACAGAGTTCTAACAGTGTTCAAACAGAGTTCTAACAGTGTTCTAACAGAGTTCTAACAGTGTTCTAACAGAGTTCTAACAGTGGTCTAACAGTGTTCTAACAGAGTTCTAACAGTGTTCAAACAGTGTTCTAACAGAGTTCTAACAGTGTTCAAACAGAGTTCTAACAGTGTTCAAACAGTGTTCTAACAGTGTTCAAACAGAGTTCTAACAGTGTTCAAACAGAGTTCTAACAGTGTTCTAACAGTGTTCTAACAGTGTTCAAACAGAGTTCTAACAGTGTTCAAACAGAGTTCTAACAGTGTTCAAACAGAGTTCTAAAAGTGTTCAAACAAAGTTCAAACAGAGTTCTAACAGTGTTCAAACAGAGTTCTAACAGTGTTCAAACAGAGTTCTAACAGTGTTCTAACAGTGTTCTAAAAGTGTTCAAACAGAGTTCTAACAGTGTTCAAACAGAGTTCTAACAGAGTTCTAACAGTGTTCTAACAGAGTTCTAACAGTGTTCTAACAGAGTTCTAACAGTGGTCTAACAGTGTTCTAACAGAGTTCTAACAGTGTTCACACAGAGTTCTAACAGTGTTCAAACAGAGTTCTAACAGTGTTCTAACAGAGTTCTAACAGTGGTCTAACAGTGTTCTAACAGAGTTCTAACAGTGTTCACACAGTGTTCTAACAGTGTTCTAACAGAGTTCTAACAGCGTTCTAACAGAGTTCTAACAGTGTTCTAACAGAGTTCTAACAGTGTTCAAACAGTGTTCTAACAGTGTTCAAACAGAGTTCTAACAGTGTTCAAACAGAGTTCTAACAGTGTTCTAACAGTGTTCTAACAGTGTTCAAACAGAGTTCTAACAGTGTTCAAACAGAGTTCTAACAGTGTTCAAACAAAGTTCAAACAGAGTTCTAACAGTGTTCAAACAGAGTTCTAACAGTGTTCAAACAGAGTTCTAACAGTGTTCTAACAGTGTTCTAACAGTGTTCAAACAGAGTTCTAACAGTGTTCAAACAGAGTTCTAACAGAGTTCTAACAGTGTTCTAACAGAGTTCTAACAGTGTTCTAACAGAGTTCTAACAGTGGTCTAACAGTGTTCTAACAGAGTTCTAACAGTGTTCACACAGAGTTCTAACAGTGTTATAACAGAGTTCTAACAGTGGTCTAACAGTGGTCTAACAGAGTTCTAACAGTGTTCTAACAGAGTTCTAACAGTGTTCTAACAGAGTTCTAACAGTGGTCTAACAGTGTTCTAACAGAGTTCTAACAGTGTTCTAACAGAGTTCTAACAGTGTTCTAACAGAGTTCTAACAGTGGTCTAACAGTGTTCTAACAGTGTTCTAACAGTGTTCAAACAGAGTTCTAACAGTGTTCAAACAGAGTTCTAACAGAGTTCTAACAGTGTTCTAACAGAGTTCTAACAGTGTTCTAACAGAGTTCTAACAGTGGTTTAACAGTGTTCTAACAGAGTTCTAACAGTGTTCACACAGAGTTCTAACAGTGTTCTAACAGAGTTCTAACAGTGGTCTAACAGTGTTCTAACAGAGTTCTAACAGTGTTCTAACAGAGTTCTAACAGTGTTCTAACAGATTTCTAACAGTGGTCTAACAGTGTTCTAACAGAGTTCTAACAGTGTTCACACAGATTTCTAACAGTGTTCAAACAGAGTTCTAACAGTGTTCTAACAGAGTTCTAACAGTGTTCTAACAGAGTTCTAACAGTGTTCTAACAGAGTTCTAACAGTGTTCTAACAGATTTCTAACAGTGGTCTAACAGTGTTCTAACAGAGTTCTAACAGTGTTCACACAGATTTCTAACAGTGTTCAAACAGAGTTCTAACAGTGTTCTAACAGAGTTCTAACAGTGTTCTAACAGAGTTCTAACAGTGGTCTAACAGTGTTCTAACAGAGTTCTAACAGTGTTCAAACAGTGTTCTAACAGTGTTCTAACAGTGTTCTAACAGTGTTCAAACAGAGTTCTAACAGTGTTCAAACAGAGTTCTAACAGAGTTCTAACAGTGTTCTAACAGAGTTCTAACAGTGTTCTAACAGAGTTCTAACAGTGGTCTAACAGTGTTCTAACAGAGTTCTAACAGTGTTCACACAGAGTTCTAACAGTGTTCAAACAGAGTTCTAACAGTGTTCTAACAGAGTTCTAACAGTGGTCTAACAGTGTTCTAACAGAGTTCTAACAGTGTTCACACAGTGTTCTAACTGTGTTCACACAGAGTTCTAACAGTGTTCAAACAGAGTTCTAACAGTGTTCTAACAGAGTTCTAACAGAGTTCTAACAGTGTTCAAACAGTGTTCTAACAGTGTTCAAACAGAGTTCTAACAGTGTTCAAACAGAGTTCTAACAGTGTTCTAACAGTGTTCTAACAGTGTTCAAACAGAGTTCTAACAGTGTTCAAACAGAGTTCTAACAGTGTTCAAACAGAGTTCTAAAAGTGTTCAAACAAAGTTCAAACAGAGTTCTAACAGTGTTCAAACAGAGTTCTAACAGTGTTCAAACAGAGTTCTAACAGTGTTCTAACAGTGTTCTAAAAGTGTTCAAACAGAGTTCTAACAGTGTTCAAACAGAGTTCTAACAGAGTTCTAACAGTGTTCTAACAGAGTTCTAACAGTGTTCTAACAGAGTTCTAACAGTGGTCTAACAGTGTTCTAACAGAGTTCTAACAGTGTTCACACAGAGTTCTAACAGTGTTCAAACAGAGTTCTAACAGTGTTCTAACAGAGTTCTAACAGTGGTCTAACAGTGTTCTAACAGAGTTCTAACAGTGTTCACACAGTGTTCTAACAGTGTTCTAACAGAGTTCTAACAGCGTTCTAACAGAGTTCTAACAGTGTTCTAACAGAGTTCTAACAGTGTTCAAACAGTGTTCTAACAGTGTTCAAACAGAGTTCTAACAGTGTTCAAACAGAGTTCTAACAGTGTTCTAACAGAGTTCTAACAGTGTTCACACAGATTTCTAACAGTGTTCAAACAGAGTTCTAACAGTGTTCTAACAGAGTTCTAACAGTGTTCTAACAGAGTTCTAACAGTGTTCTAACAGAGTTCTAACAGTGTTCTAACAGATTTCTAACAGTGGTCTAACAGTGTTCTAACAGAGTTCTAACAGTGTTCACACAGATTTCTAACAGTGTTCAAACAGAGTTCTAACAGTGTTCTAACAGAGTTCTAACAGTGTTCTAACAGAGTTCTAACAGTGGTCTAACAGTGTTCTAACAGAGTTCTAACAGTGTTCAAACAGTGTTCTAACAGTGTTCTAACAGTGTTCTAACAGTGTTCAAACAGAGTTCTAACAGTGTTCAAACAGAGTTCTAACAGAGTTCAAACAGAGTTCTAACAGAGTTCTAACAGTGTTCTAACAGTGTTCAAACAGAGTTCTAACAGTGTTCAAACAGAGTTCTAACAGTGTTCAAACAGAGTTCTAACAGAGTTCTAACAGTGTTCTAACAGAGTTCTAACAGTGTTCTAACAGAGTTCTAACAGTGGTCTAACAGTGTTCTAACAGAGTTCTAACAGTGTTCACACAGAGTTCTAACAGTGTTCAAACAGAGTTCTAACAGTGTTCTAACAGAGTTCTAACAGTGGTCTAACAGTGTTCTAACAGAGTTCTAACAGTGTTCACACAGTGTTCTAACAGTGTTCACACAGAGTTCTAACAGTGTTCAAACAGAGTTCTAACAGTGTTCTAACAGAGTTCTAACAGTGTTCTAACAGAGTTCTAACAGTGGTCTAACAGTGTTCTAACAGAGTTCTAACAGTGTTCAAACAGTGTTCTAACAGAGTTCTAACAGTGTTCAAACAGAGTTCTAACAGTGTTCAAACAGTGTTCTAACAGTGTTCAAACAGAGTTCTAACAGTGTTCAAACAGAGTTCTAACAGTGTTCTAACAGTGTTCTAACAGTGTTCAAACAGAGTTCTAACAGTGTTCAAACAGAGTTCTAACAGTGTTCAAACAGAGTTCTAAAGTGTTCAAACAAAGTTCAAACAGAGTTCTAACAGTGTTCAAACAGAGTTCTAACAGTGTTCAAACAGAGTTCTAACAGTGTTCTAACAGTGTTCTAAAAGTGTTCAAACAGAGTTCTAACAGTGTTCAAACAGAGTTCTAACAGAGTTCTAACAGTGTTCTAACAGAGTTCTAACAGTGTTCTAACAGAGTTCTAACAGTGGTCTAACAGTGTTCTAACAGAGTTCTAACAGTGTTCACACAGAGTTCTAACAGTGTTCAAACAGAGTTCTAACAGTGTTCTAACAGAGTTCTAACAGTGGTCTAACAGTGTTCTAACAGAGTTCTAACAGTGTTCACACAGTGTTCTAACAGTGTTCTAACAGAGTTCTAACAGCGTTCTAACAGAGTTCTAACAGTGTTCTAACAGAGTTCTAACAGTGTTCAAACAGTGTTCTAACAGTGTTCAAACAGAGTTCTAACAGTGTTCAAACAGAGTTCTAACAGTGTTCTAACAGTGTTCTAACAGTGTTCAAACAGAGTTCTAACAGTGTTCAAACAGAGTTCTAACAGTGTTCAAACAAAGTTCAAACAGAGTTCTAACAGTGTTCAAACAGAGTTCTAACAGTGTTCAAACAGAGTTCTAACAGTGTTCTAACAGTGTTCTAACAGTGTTCAAACAGAGTTCTAACAGTGTTCAAACAGAGTTCTAACAGAGTTCTAACAGTGTTCTAACAGAGTTCTAACAGTGTTCTAACAGAGTTCTAACAGTGGTCTAACAGTGTTCTAACAGAGTTCTAACAGTGTTCACACAGAGTTCTAACAGTGTTATAACAGAGTTCTAACAGTGGTCTAACAGTGGTCTAACAGAGTTCTAACAGTGTTCTAACAGAGTTCTAACAGTGTTCTAACAGAGTTCTAACAGTGGTCTAACAGTGTTCTAACAGAGTTCTAACAGAGTTCTAACAGTGTTCTAACAGAGTTCTAACAGTGGTCTAACAGTGTTCTAACAGTGTTCTAACAGTGTTCAAACAGAGTTCTAACAGTGTTCAAACAGAGTTCTAACAGAGTTCTAACAGTGTTCTAACAGAGTTCTAACAGTGTTCTAACAGAGTTCTAACAGTGGTCTAACAGTGTTCTAACAGAGTTCTAACAGTGTTCACACAGAGTTCTAACAGTGTTCTAACAGAGTTCTAACAGTGGTCTAACAGTGTTCTAACAGAGTTCTAACAGTGTTCTAACAGAGTTCTAACAGTGTTCTAACAGATTTCTAACAGTGGTCTAACAGTGTTCTAACAGAGTTCTAACAGTGTTCACACAGATTTCTAACAGTGTTCAAACAGAGTTCTAACAGTGTTCTAACAGAGTTCTAACAGTGTTCTAACAGAGTTCTAACAGTGTTCTAACAGAGTTCTAACAGTGTTCTAACAGATTTCTAACAGTGGTCTAACAGTGTTCTAACAGAGTTCTAACAGTGTTCACACAGATTTCTAACAGTGTTCAAACAGAGTTCTAACAGTGTTCTAACAGAGTTCTAACAGTGTTCTAACAGAGTTCTAACAGTGGTCTAACAGTGTTCTAACAGAGTTCTAACAGTGTTCAAACAGTGTTCTAACAGTGTTCTAACAGTGTTCTAACAGTGTTCAAACAGAGTTCTAACAGTGTTCAAACAGAGTTCTAACAGAGTTCTAACAGTGTTCTAACAGAGTTCTAACAGTGTTCTAACAGAGTTCTAACAGTGGTCTAACAGTGTTCTAACAGAGTTCTAACAGTGTTCACACAGAGTTCTAACAGTGTTCAAACAGAGTTCTAACAGTGTTCTAACAGAGTTCTAACAGTGGTCTAACAGTGTTCTAACAGAGTTCTAACAGTGTTCACACAGTGTTCTAACAGTGTTCACACAGAGTTCTAACAGTGTTCAAACAGAGTTCTAACAGTGTTCTAACAGAGTTCTAACAGAGTTCTAACAGTGTTCAAACAGTGTTCTAACAGTGTTCAAACAGAGTTCTAACAGTGTTCAAACAGAGTTCTAACAGTGTTCTAACAGTGTTCTAACAGTGTTCAAACAGAGTTCTAACAGTGTTCAAACAGAGTTCTAACAGTGTTCAAACAGAGTTCTAAAGTGTTCAAACAAAGTTCAAACAGAGTTCTAACAGTGTTCAAACAGAGTTCTAACAGTGTTCAAACAGAGTTCTAACAGTGTTCTAACAGTGTTCTAAAAGTGTTCAAACAGAGTTCTAACAGTGTTCAAACAGAGTTCTAACAGAGTTCTAACAGTGTTCTAACAGAGTTCTAACAGTGTTCTAACAGAGTTCTAACAGTGGTCTAACAGTGTTCTAACAGAGTTCTAACAGTGTTCAACAGAGTTCTAACAGTGTTCTAACAGTGTTCTAACAGAGTTCTAACAGTGGTCTAACAGTGTTCTAACAGAGTTCTAACAGTGTTCACACAGTGTTCTAACAGTGTTCTAACAGAGTTCTAACAGCGTTCTAACAGAGTTCTAACAGTGTTCAAACAGAGTTCTAACAGTGTTCTAACAGTGTTCTAACAGTGTTCAAACAGAGTTCTAACAGTGTTCAAACAGAGTTCTAACAGTGTTCTAACAGAGTTCTAACAGTGTTCAAACAGAGTTCTAACAGTGTTCAACAGAGTTCTAACAGTGTTCTAACAGTGTTCAAACAGAGTTCTAACAGTGTTCAAACAGAGTTCTAACAGTGTTCAAACAGAGTTCTAACAGTGTTCTAACAGTGTTCTAACAGTGTTCAAACAGAGTTCTAACAGTGTTCAAACAGAGTTCTAACAGAGTTCTAACAGTGTTCTAACAGAGTTCTAACAGTGTTCTAACAGAGTTCTAACAGTGGTCTAACAGTGTTCTAACAGAGTTCTAACAGTGTTCAACAGTGTTCTAAACAGTGTTCTAACAGAGTTCTAACAGTGTTCTAACAGTGTTCTCAGAGTTCTAACAGTGTTCTAACAGAGTTCTAACAGTGTTCTAACAGAGTTCTAACAGTGGTCTAACAGTGTTCTAACAGTGTTCTAACAGAGTTCTAACAGTGTTCTAACAGAGTTCTAACAGTGTTCTAACAGAGTTCTAACAGTGTTCTAACAGTGTTCTAACAGAGTTCTAACAGTGTTCAACAGAGTTCTAACAGTGTTCAAACAGAGTTCTAACAGTGTTCTAACAGAGTTCTAACAGTGTTCTAACAGTGTTCTAACAGTGTTCTAACAGTGTTCTAACAGTGTTCAAACAGAGTTCTAACAGTGTTCAAACAGTGTTCTAACAGTGTTCAAACAGAGTTCTAACAGTGTTCAAACAGAGTTCTAACAGTGTTCTAACAGTGTTCAAACAGAGTTCTAACAGTGTTCAAACAGAGTTCTAACAGTGTTCAAACAGAGTTCTAAAAGTGTTCAAACAAAGTTCAAACAGAGTTCTAACAGTGTTCAAACAGAGTTCTAACAGTGTTCAAACAGAGTTCTAACAGTGTTCTAACAGTGTTCTAAAAGTGTTCAAACAGAGTTCTAACAGTGTTCAAACAGAGTTCTAACAGAGTTCTAACAGTGTTCTAACAGAGTTCTAACAGTGTTCTAACAGAGTTCTAACAGTGTTCTAACAGTGTTCTAACAGAGTTCTAACAGTGTTCACACAGAGTTCTAACAGTGTTCAAACAGAGTTCTAACAGTGTTCTAACAGAGTTCTAACAGTGTTCTAACAGAGTTCTAACAGTGGTCTAACAGTGTTCTAACAGAGTTCTAACAGTGTTCACACAGTGTTCTAACAGTGTTCTAACAGAGTTCTAACAGTGTTCTAACAGAGTTCTAACAGTGTTCTAACAGAGTTCTAACAGTGTTCTAACAGTGTTCTAACAGTGTTCAAACAGAGTTCTAACAGTGTTCAAACAGAGTTCTAACAGTGTTCTAACAGTGTTCTAACAGTGTTCAAACAGAGTTCTAACAGTGTTCAAACAGAGTTCTAACAGTGTTCAAACAGAGTTCTAACAGTGTTCTAACAGAGTTCTAACAGTGTTCAAACAGTGTTCAAACAGTGTTCTAACAGTGTTCAAACAGAGTTCTAACAGTGTTCAAACAGAGTTCTAACAGTGTTCTAACAGTGTTCTAACAGTGTTCAAACAGAGTTCTAACAGTGTTCAAACAGAGTTCTAACAGAGTTCTAACAGTGTTCTAACAGAGTTCTAACAGTGTTCTAACAGAGTTCTAACAGTGGTCTAACAGTGTTCTAACAGAGTTCTAACAGTGTTCACACAGAGTTCTAACAGTGTTATAACAGAGTTCTAACAGTGGTCTAACAGTGGTCTAACAGAGTTCTAACAGTGTTCTAACAGAGTTCTAACAGTGTTCTAACAGAGTTCTAACAGTGGTCTAACAGTGTTCTAACAGAGTTCTAACAGAGTTCTAACAGTGTTCTAACAGAGTTCTAACAGTGTTCTAACAGAGTTCTAACAGTGGTCTAACAGTGTTCTAACAGAGTTCTAACAGTGTTCACACAGAGTTCTAACAGTGTTCAAACAGAGTTCTAACAGTGTTCTAACAGAGTTCTAACAGTGTTCACACAGTGTTCTAACAGTGTTCACACAGAGTTCTAACAGTGTTCAAACAGAGTTCTAACAGTGTTCAAACAGTGTTCTAACAGTGTTCAAACAGAGTTCTAACAGTGTTCAAACAGAGTTCTAACAGTGTTCTAACAGTGTTCAAACAGAGTTCTAACAGTGTTCAAACAGAGTTCTAACAGTGTTCAAACAGAGTTCTAAAAGTGTTCAAACAAAGTTCAAACAGAGTTCTAACAGTGTTCAAACAGAGTTCTAACAGTGTTCAAACAGAGTTCTAACAGTGTTCTAACAGTGTTCTAAAAGTGTTCAAACAGAGTTCTAACAGTGTTCAAACAGAGTTCTAACAGAGTTCTAACAGTGTTCTAACAGAGTTCTAACAGTGTTCTAACAGAGTTCTAACAGTGGTCTAACAGTGTTCTAACAGAGTTCTAACAGTGTTCACACAGAGTTCTAACAGTGTTCAAACAGAGTTCTAACAGTGTTCTAACAGAGTTCTAACAGTGTTCTAACAGAGTTCTAACAGTGGTCTAACAGTGTTCTAACAGAGTTCTAACAGTGTTCACACAGTGTTCTAACAGTGTTCTAACAGAGTTCTAACAGTGTTCTAACAGAGTTCTAACAGTGTTCTAACAGAGTTCTAACAGTGTTCAAACAGTGTTCTAACAGTGTTCAAACAGAGTTCTAACAGTGTTCAAACAGAGTTCTAACAGTGTTCTAACAGTGTTCTAACAGTGTTCAAACAGAGTTCTAACAGTGTTCAAACAGAGTTCTAACAGAGTTCTAACAGTGTTCTAACAGAGTTCTAACAGTGTTCTAACAGAGTTCTAACAGTGTTCTAACAGTGTTCAAACAGAGTTCTAACAGTGTTCACACAGAGTTCTAACAGTGTTCAAACAGAGTTCTAACAGTGTTCTAACAGAGTTCTAACAGTGTTCTAACAGAGTTCTAACAGTGGTCTAACAGTGTTCTAACAGAGTTCTAACAGTGTTCACACAGTGTTCTAACAGTGTTCTAACAGAGTTCTAACAGCGTTCTAACAGAGTTCTAACAGTGTTCTAACAGAGTTCTAACAGTGTTCTAACAGTGTTCTAACAGTGTTCAAACAGAGTTCTAACAGTGTTCAAACAGAGTTCTAACAGTGTTCTAACAGTGTTCTAACAGTGTTCAAACAGAGTTCTAACAGTGTTCAAACAGAGTTCTAACAGTGTTCAAACAAAGTTCAAACAGAGTTCTAACAGTGTTCAAACAGAGTTCTAACAGTGTTCAAACAGAGTTCTAACAGTGTTCAAACAGAGTTCTAACAGTGTTCAAACAAAGTTCAAACAGAGTTCTAACAGTGTTCAAACAGAGTTCTAACAGTGTTCAAACAGAGTTCTAACAGTGTTCTAACAGTGTTCTAACAGTGTTCAAACAGAGTTCTAACAGTGTTCAAACAGAGTTCTAACAGAGTTCTAACAGTGTTCTAACAGAGTTCTAACAGTGTTCTAACAGAGTTCTAACAGTGGTCTAACAGTGTTCTAACAGAGTTCTAACAGTGTTCACACAGAGTTCTAACAGTGTTATAACAGAGTTCTAACAGTGGTCTAACAGTGGTCTAACAGAGTTCTAACAGTGTTCTAACAGAGTTCTAACAGTGTTCTAACAGAGTTCTAACAGTGGTCTAACAGTGTTCTAACAGAGTTCTAACAGAGTTCTAACAGTGTTCTAACAGAGTTCTAACAGTGTTCTAACAGAGTTCTAACAGTGGTCTAACAGTGTTCTAACAGAGTTCTAACAGTGTTCACACAGAGTTCTAACAGTGTTCAAACAGAGTTCTAACAGTGTTCTAACAGAGTTCTAACAGTGGTCTAACAGTGTTCTAACAGAGTTCTAACAGTTTTCACACAGTGTTCTAACAGTGTTCACACAGAGTTCTAACAGTGTTCAAACAGAGTTCTAACAGTGTTCAAACAGTGTTCTAACAGTGTTCAAACAGAGTTCTAACAGTGTTCAAACAGAGTTCTAACAGTGTTCTAACAGTGTTCAAACAGAGTTCTAACAGTGTTCAAACAGAGTTCTAACAGTGTTCAAACAGAGTTCTAAAAGTGTTCAAACAAAGTTCAAACAGAGTTCTAACAGTGTTCAAACAGAGTTCTAACAGTGTTCAAACAGAGTTCTAACAGTGTTCTAACAGTGTTCTAAAAGTGTTCAAACAGAGTTCTAACAGTGTTCAAACAGAGTTCTAACAGAGTTCTAACAGTGTTCTAACAGAGTTCTAACAGTGTTCTAACAGAGTTCTAACAGTGGTCTAACAGTGTTCTAACAGAGTTCTAACAGAGTTCTAACAGTGTTCTAACAGTGTTCTAACAGAGTTCTAACAGTGTTCTAACAGAGTTCTAACAGTGTTCTAACAGAGTTCTAACAGTGGTCTAACAGTGTTCTAACAGAGTTCTAACAGTGTTCACACAGTGTTCTAACAGTGTTCTAACAGAGTTCTAACAGCGTTCTAACATAGTTCTAACAGTGTTCTAACAGAGTTCTAACAGTGTTCAAACAGTGTTCTAACAGTGTTCAAACAGAGTTCTAACAGTGTTCAAACAGAGTTCTAACAGTGTTCTAACAGTGTTCTAACAGTGTTCAAACAGAGTTCTAACAGTGTTCAAACAGAGTTCTAACAGTGTTCAAACAAAGTTCAAACAGAGTTCTAACAGTGTTCAAACAGAGTTCTAAACAGTGTTCAAACAGTGTTCAAACAGAGTTCTAACAGTGTTCTAACAGTGTTCTAACAGTGTTCAAACAGAGTTCTAACAGTGTTCAAACAGAGTTCTAACAGAGTTCTAACAGTGTTCTAACAGAGTTCTAACAGTGTTCTAACAGAGTTCTAACAGTGGTCTAACAGTGTTCTAACAGAGTTCTAACAGTGTTCACACAGAGTTCTAACAGTGTTCTAACAGAGTTCTAACAGTGGTCTAACAGTGGTCTAACAGAGTTCTAACAGTGTTCTAACAGAGTTCTAACAGTGTTCTAACAGAGTTCTAACAGTGGTCTAACAGTGTTCTAACAGAGTTCTAACAGTGTTCAAACAGTGTTCTAACAGAGTTCTAACAGTGTTCTAACAGAGTTCTAACAGTGTTCTAACAGAGTTCTAACAGTGGTCTAACAGTGTTCTAACAGAGTTCTAACAGTGTTCACACAGTGATCTAACAGTGTTCTAACAGAGTTCTAACAGCGTTCTAACAGAGTTCTAACAGTGTTCTAACAGAGTTCTAACAGTGTTCAAACAGTGTTCAAACAGTGTTCTAACAGTGTTCAAACAGAGTTCTAACAGTGTTCAAACAGAGTTCTAACAGTGTTCTAACAGTGTTCTAACAGTGTTCAAACAGAGTTCTAACAGTGTTCAAACAGAGTTCTAACAGTGTTCAAACAAAGTTCAAACAGAGTTCTAACAGTGTTCAAACAGAGTTCTAACAGTGTTCAAACAGAGTTCTAACAGTGTTCTAACAGTGTTCTAACAGTGTTCAAACAGAGTTCTAACAGTGTTCAAACAGAGTTCTAACAGAGTTCTAACAGTGTTCTAACAGAGTTCTAACAGTGTTCTAACAGAGTTCTAACAGTGGTCTAACAGTGTTCTAACAGAGTTCTAACAGTGTTCACACAGAGTTCTAACAGTGTTCTAAAAGAGTTCTAACAGTGGTCTAACAGTGTTCTAACAGAGTTCTAACAGTGTTCTAACATAGTTCTAACAGTGTTCTAACAGAGTTCTAACAGTGGTCTAACAGTGTTCTAACAGTGTTCTAACAGTGTTCAAACAGAGTTCTAACAGTGTTCAAACAGAGTTCTAACAGAGTTCTAACAGTGTTCTAACAGAGTTCTAACAGTGTTCTAACAGAGTTCTAACAGTGGTCTAACAGTGTTCTAACAGAGTTCTAACAGTGTTCACACAGAGTTCTAACAGTGTTCTAACAGAGTTCTAACAGTGGTCTAACAGTGTTCTAACAGAGTTCTAACAGTGTTCACACAGAGTTCTAACAGTGTTCAAACAGAGTTCTAACAGTGTTCTAACAGAGTTCTAACAGTGTTCTAACAGAGTTCTAACAGTGGTCTAACAGTGTTCTAACAGAGTTCTAACAGTGTTCACACAGTGTTCTAACAGTGTTCTAACAGAGTTCTAACAGCGTTCTAACAGAGTTCTAACAGTGTTCTAACAGAGTTCTAACAGTGTTCAAACAGTGTTCTAACAGTGTTCAAACAGAGTTCTAACAGTGTTCAAACAGAGTTCTAACAGTGTTCTAACAGTGTTCTAACAGTGTTCAAACAGAGTTCTAACAGTGTTCAAACAGAGTTCTAACAGTGTTCAAACAAAGTTCAAACAGAGTTCTAACAGTGTTCAAACAGAGTTCTAACAGTGTTCAAACAGAGTTCTAACAGTGTTCTAACAGTGTTCTAACAGTGTTCAAACAGAGTTCTAACAGTGTTCAAACAGAGTTCTAACAGAGTTCTAACAGTGTTCTAACAGAGTTCTAACAGTGTTCTAACAGAGTTCTAACAGTGGTCTAACAGTGTTCTAACAGAGTTCTAACAGTGTTCACACAGAGTTCTAACAGTGTTCTAACAGAGTTCTAACAGTGGTCTAACAGTGTTCTAACAGAGTTCTAACAGTGTTCTAACAGAGTTCTAACAGTGTTCTAACAGAGTTCTAACAGTGGTCTAACAGTGTTCTAACAGAGTTCTAACAGTGTTCAAACAGTGTTCTAACAGAGTTCTAACAGTGTTCTAACAGAGTTCTAACAGTGTTCTAACAGAGTTCTAACAGTGGTCTAACAGTGTTCTAACAGAGTTCTAACAGTGTTCACACAGTGATCTAACAGTGTTCTAACAGAGTTCTAACAGCGTTCTAACAGAGTTCTAACAGTGTTCTAACAGAGTTCTAACAGTGTTCAAACAGTGTTCAAACAGTGTTCTAACAGTGTTCAAACAGAGTTCTAACAGTGTTCAAACAGAGTTCTAACAGTGTTCTAACAGTGTTCTAACAGTGTTCAAACAGAGTTCTAACAGTGTTCAAACAGAGTTCTAACAGTGTTCAAACAACGTTCAAACAGAGTTCTAACAGTGTTCAAACAGAGTTCTAACAGTGTTCAAACAGAGTTCTAACAGTGTTCTAACAGTGTTCTAACAGTGTTCAAACAGAGTTCTAACAGTGTTCAAACAGAGTTCTAACAGAGTTCTAACAGTGTTCTAACAGAGTTCTAACAGTGTTCTAACAGAGTTCTAACAGTGGTCTAACAGTGTTCTAACAGAGTTCTAACAGTGTTCAACAGAGTTCTAACAGTGTTCAAAAGAGTTCTAACAGTGTTCTAACAGTGTTCTAACAGAGTTCTAACAGTGTTCTAACAGAGTTCTAACAGTGTTCTAACAGAGTTCTAACAGTGGTCTAACAGTGTTCTAACAGTGTTCTAACAGTGTTCAAACAGAGTTCTAACAGTGTTCAAACAGAGTTCTAACAGAGTTCTAACAGTGTTCTAACAGAGTTCTAACAGTGTTCTAACAGAGTTCTAACAGTGGTCTAACAGTGTTCTAACAGAGTTCTAACAGTGTTCACACAGAGTTCTAACAGTGTTCTAACAGAGTTCTAACAGTGGTCTAACAGTGTTCTAACAGAGTTCTAACAGTGTTCTAACAGATTTCTAACAGTGGTCTAACAGTGTTCTAACAGAGTTCTAACAGTGTTCACACAGATTTCTAACAGTGTTCAAACAGAGTTCTAACAGTGTTCTAACAGAGTTCTAACAGTGTTCTAACAGAGTTCTAACAGTGTTCTAACAGAGTTCTAACAGTGTTCTAACAGAGTTCTAACAGTGGTCTAACAGTGTTCTAACAGAGTTCTAACAGTGTTCACACAGTGTTCTAACAGTGTTCTAACAGAGTTCTAACAGTGTTCAAACAGAGTTCTAACAGTGTTCTAACAGAGTTCTAACAGTGTTCAAACAGTGTTCTAACAGTGTTCAAACAGAGTTCTAACAGTGTTCAAACAGAGTTCTAACAGTGTTCTAACAGTGTTCTAACAGTGTTCAAACAGAGTTCTAACAGTGTTCAAACAGAGTTCTAACAGTGTTCAAACAAAGTTCAAACAGAGTTCTAACAGTGTTCAAACAGAGTTCTAACAGTGTTCAAACAGAGTTCTAACAGTGTTCTAACAGTGTTCTAACAGTGTTCAAACAGAGTTCTAACAGTGTTCAAACAGAGTTCTAACAGAGTTCTAACAGTGTTCTAACAGAGTTCTAACAGTGTTCTAACAGAGTTCTAACAGTGGTCTAACAGTGTTCTAACAGAGTTCTAACAGTGTTCTAACAGAGTTCTAACAGTGTTCTAACAGAGTTCTAACAGTGGTCTAACAGTGTTCTAACAGAGTTCTAACAGTGTTCTAACAGTGTTCTAACAGAGTTCTAACAGTGTTCTAACAGAGTTCTAACAGTGTTCTAACAGAGTTCTAACAGTGGTCTAACAGTGTTCAAACAGAGTTCTAACAGTGTTCAACAGTGTTCTAACAGTGTTCTAACAGAGTTCTAACAGTGTTCTAACAGAGTTCTAACAGTGTTCTAACAGTGTTCTAACAGAGTTCTAACAGTGTTCAAACAGAGTTCTAACAGTGTTCAAACAGAGTTCTAACAGTGTTCAAACAGAGTTCTAACAGTGTTCTAACAGTGTTCTAACAGTGTTCAAACAGAGTTCTAACAGTGTTCAAACAGAGTTCTAACAGTGTTCAAACAGAGTTCAAACAGAGTTCTAACAGTGTTCTAACAGAGTTCTAACAGTGTTCAAACAGAGTTCTAACAGTGTTCTAACAGAGTTCTAACAGTGTTCAAACAGTGTTCTAACAGTGTTCTAACAGAGTTCTAACAGTGTTCAAACAGTGTTCTAACAGAGTTCTAACAGTGTTCTAACAGAGTTCTAACAGTGGTCTAACAGTGTTCTAACAGAGTTCTAACAGTGTTCAAACAGAGTTCTAACAGTGTTCTAACAGAGTTCTAACAGTGGTCTAACAGTGTTCTAACAGAGTTCTAACAGTGTTCTAACAGAGTTCTAACAGTGTTCTAACAGAGTTCTAACAGTGGTCTAACAGTGTTCTAACAGTGTTCTAACAGTGTTCAAACAGAGTTCTAACAGTGTTCAAACAGAGTTCTAACAGAGTTCTAACAGTGTTCTAACAGAGTTCTAACAGTGTTCTAACAGAGTTCTAACAGTGGTCTAACAGTGTTCTAACAGAGTTCTAACAGTGTTCAACAGAGTTCTAACAGTGTTCAACAGAGTTCTAACAGTGGTCTAACAGTGTTCTAACAGAGTTCTAACAGTGTTCAACAGAGTTCTAACAGTGTTCAAACAGAGTTCTAACAGTGTTCAAACAGTGTTCTAACAGTGTTCAAACACAGTTCTAACAGTGTTCAAACAGAGTTCTAACAGTGTTCTAACAGTGTTCTAACAGTGTTCAAACAGAGTTCTAACAGTGTTCAAACAGAGTTCTAACAGTGTTCAAACAGTGTTCAAACAGAGTTCTAACAGTGTTCAAACAGAGTTCTAACAGTGTTCAAACAGAGTTCTAACAGTGTTCTAACAGTGTTCTAACAGTGTTCAAACAGAGTTCTAACAGTGTTCAAACAGAGTTCTAACAGAGTTCTAACAGTGTTCTAACAGAGTTCTAACAGTGTTCTAACAGAGTTCTAACAGTGTTCTAACAGTGTTCTAACAGAGTTCTAACAGTGTTCAACAGAGTTCTAACAGTGTTCTAACAGAGTTCTAACAGTGTTCTAACAGTGTTCTAACAGAGTTCTAACAGTGTTCTAACAGTGTTCTAACAGTGTTCTAACAGTGTTCTAACAGTGTCTAACAGTGTTCTAACAGAGTTCTAACAGTGTTCAAACAGTGTTCTAACAGAGTTCTAACAGTGTTCTAACAGAGTTCTAACAGTGTTCTAACAGAGTTCTAACAGTGGTCTAACAGTGTTCTAACAGAGTTCTAACAGTGTTCACACAGTGTTCTAACAGTGTTCTAACAGAGTTCTAACAGTGTTCTAACAGAGTTCTAACAGTGTTCTAACAGAGTTCTAACAGTGTTCAAACAGTGTTCAAACAGTGTTCTAACAGTGTTCAAACAGAGTTCTAACAGTGTTCAAACAGAGTTCTAACAGTGTTCTAACAGTGTTCTAACAGTGTTCAAACAGAGTTCTAACAGTGTTCAAACAGAGTTCTAACAGTGTTCAAACAAAGTTCAAACAGAGTTCTAACAGTGTTCAAACAGAGTTCTAACAGTGTTCAAACAGAGTTCTAACAGTGTTCTAACAGTGTTCTAACAGTGTTCAAACAGAGTTCTAACAGTGTTCAAACAGAGTTCTAACAGAGTTCTAACAGTGTTCTAACAGAGTTCTAACAGTGTTCTAACAGAGTTCTAACAGTGGTCTAACAGTGTTCTAACAGAGTTCTAACAGTGTTCAACAGAGTTCTAACAGTGTTCTAAAGAGTTCTAACAGTGTTCTAACAGTGTTCTAACAGAGTTCTAACAGTGTTCTAACAGAGTTCTAACAGTGTTCTAACAGAGTTCTAACAGTGTTCTAACAGTGTTCTAACAGTGTTCTTCTAACAGTGTTCAAACAGAGTTCTAACAGTGTTCAAACAGAGTTCTAACAGAGTTCTAACAGTGTTCTAACAGAGTTCTAACAGTGTTCTAACAGAGTTCTAACAGTGGTCTAACAGTGTTCTAACAGAGTTCTAACAGTGTTCTAACAGAGTTCTAACAGTGTTCTAACAGAGTTCTAACAGTGGTCTAACAGTGTTCTAACAGAGTTCTAACAGTGTTCTAACAGAGTTCTAACAGTGTTCAGTGTTCTAACAGAGTTCTAACAGTGTTCTAACAGTGTTCTAACAGTGTTCAAACAGAGTTCTAACAGTGTTCTAACAGAGTTCTAACAGTGTTCTAACAGAGTTCTAACAGTGTTCTAACAGAGTTCTAACAGTGTTCTAACAGAGTTCTAACAGTGGTCTAACAGTGTTCTAACAGAGTTCTAACAGTGTTCACACAGTGTTCTAACAGTGTTCTAACAGAGTTCTAACAGTGTTCTAACAGAGTTCTAACAGTGTTCTAACAGTGTTCTAACAGTGTTCAAACAGTGTTCTAACAGTGTTCAAACAGAGTTCTAACAGTGTTCAAACAGAGTTCTAACAGTGTTCTAACAGTGTTCTAACAGTGTTCAAACAGAGTTCTAACAGTGTTCAAACAGAGTTCTAACAGTGTTCAAACAAAGTTCAAACAGAGTTCTAACAGTGTTCAAACAGAGTTCTAACAGTGTTCAAACAGAGTTCTAACAGTGTTCTAACAGTGTTCTAACAGTGTTCAAACAGAGTTCTAACAGTGTTCAAACAGAGTTCTAACAGAGTTCTAACAGTGTTCTAACAGAGTTCTAACAGTGTTCTAACAGAGTTCTAACAGTGGTCTAACAGTGTTCTAACAGAGTTCTAACAGTGTTCACACAGAGTTCTAACAGTGTTCTAACAGAGTTCTAACAGTGTTCAGAGTTCTAACAGTGTTCTAAACAGAGTTCTAACAGTGTTCAAACAGTGTTCTAACAGTGTTCTAACAGTGTTCAAACAGAGTTCTAACAGTGTTCTAACAGAGTTCTAACAGTGGTCTAACAGTGTTCTAACAGAGTTCTAACAGTGTTCAACAGTGTCTAACAGTGTTCTAACAGAGTTCTAACAGTGTTCTAACAGAGTTCTAACAGTGTTCTAACAGAGTTCTAACAGTGTTCTAACAGTGTTCTAACAGTGTTCTAACAGTGTTCAAACAGAGTTCTAACAGTGTTCTAACAGAGTTCTAACAGTGTTCTAACAGTGTTCTAACAGTGTTCAAACAGAGTTCTAACAGTGTTCAAACAGTGTTCTAACAGTGTTCTAACAGTGTTCAAACAGAGTTCTAACAGTGTTCAAACAGAGTTCTAACAGTGTTCTAACAGAGTTCTAACAGTGTTCTAACAGTGTTAACAGTGTTCTAACAGAGTTCTAACAGTGTTCAAACAGAGTTCTAACAGAGTTCTAACAGTGTTCTAACAGAGTTCTAACAGTGTTCTAACAGAGTTCTAACAGTGTTCTAACAGTGTTCTAACAGAGTTCTAACAGTGTTCTAACAGAGTTCTAACAGTGTTCTAACAGAGTTCTAACAGTGTTCTAACAGTGTTCTAACAGAGTTCTAACAGTGTTCTAACAGTTCTAACAGTGTTCTAACAGAGTTCTAACAGTGTTCTAACAGTGTTCTAACAGTGTTCTAACAGTGTTCAAACAGAGTTCTAACAGTGTTCAAAACAGTGTTCTAACAGAGTTCTAACAGTGTTCAAACAGAGTTCTAACAGTGTTCAAACAGAGTTCTAACAGTGTTCAAACAGAGTTCTAACAGTGTTCAAACAGAGTTCTAACAGTGTTCTAACAGAGTTCTAACAGTGGTCTAACAGTGTTCTAACAACAGTTTCAAACAGAGTTCTAACAGTGTTCAAACAGAGTTCTAACAGTGTTCTAACAGAGTTCTAACAGTGTTCTAACAGAGTTCTAACAGTGTTCTAACAGAGTTCTAACAGTGTTCAAACAGTGTTCTAACAGTGTTCTAACAGTGTTCTAACAGTGTTCTAACAGAGTTCTAACAGTGTTCAAGAGTTCTAGAGTTCTAACAGTGTTCTAACAGAGTTCTAACAGTGTTCACACAGAGTTCTAACAGTGTTCTAACAGAGTTCTAACAGTGTTCTAACAGAGTTCTAACAGTGGTCTAACAGAGTTCTAACAGTGTTCAAACAGAGTTCTAACAGTGTTCAAACAAAGTTCAAACAGAGTTCTAACAGTGTTCAAACAGAGTTCTAACAGTGTTCAAACAGAGTTCTAACAGTGTTCTAACAGTGTTCTAACAGTGTTCAAACAGAGTTCTAACAGTGTTCAAACAGAGTTCTAACAGAGTTCTAACAGTGTTCTAACAGAGTTCTAACAGTGTTCTAACAGAGTTCTAACAGTGGTCTAACAGTGTTCTAACAGAGTTCTAACAGTGTTCACACAGAGTTCTAACAGTGTTCTAACAGAGTTCTAACAGTGTTCTAACAGAGTTCTAACAGTGGTCTAACAGTGTTCTAACAGAGTTCTAACAGTGTTCTAACAGAGTTCTAACAGTGGTCTAACAGTGTTCTAACAGAGTTCTAACAGTGTTCAAACAGTGTTCTAACAGAGTTCTAACAGTGTTCAAACAGAGTTCTAACAGTGTTCTAACAGAGTTCTAACAGTGTTCTAGTGTTCTAACAGAGTTCTAACAGTGTTCAAACAGAGTTCTAACAGTGTTCAAACAGAGTTCTAACAGTGTTCTAACAGTGTTCTAACAGAGTTCTAACAGTGTTCTAACAGAGTTCTAACAGTGTTCTAACAGTGTTCTAACAGAGTTCAGAGTTCTAACAGTGTTCAAACAGAGTTCTAACAGTGTTCTAACAGTGTTCTAACAGTGTTCTAACAGAGTTCTAACAGTGTTCTAACAGAGTTCTAACAGTGTTCTAACAGAGTTCAGTGTTCTAACAGAGTTCTAACAGTGTTCAAACAGAGTTCTAACAGTGTTCTAACAGTGTTCTAACAGAGTTCTAACAGTGTTCTTCTAACAGTGTTCTAACAGTGTTCTAACAGAGTTCTAACAGTGTTCTAACAGAGTTCTAACAGTGTTCTAACAGAGTTCTAACAGTGGTCTAACAGTGTTCTAACAGAGTTCTAACAGTGTTCAAACAGAGTTCTAACAGTGTTCAAACAGAGTTCTAACAGAGTTCTAACAGTGTTCTAACAGAGTTCTAACAGTGTTCTAACAGAGTTCTAACAGTGTTCTAACAGTGTTCTAACAGAGTTCTAACAGTGTTCTAACAGAGTTCTAACAGTGTTCTAACAGAGTTCTAACAGTGTTCTAACAGTGTTCTAACAGAGTTCTAACAGTGTTCAAACAGAGTTCTAACAGTGTTCTAACAGTGTTCTAACAGAGTTCTAGTGTTCTAACAGTGTTCAAACAGAGTTCTAACAGTGTTCTAACAGAGTTCTAACAGTGTTCTAACAGAGTTCTAACAGTGTTCTAACAGAGTTCTAACAGTGTTCTAACAGAGTTCTAACAGTGTCTAACAGTGTTCTAACAGAGTTCTAACAGTGTTCTAACAGTGTTCTAACAGTGTTCTAACAGTGTTCTAACAGTGTTCTAACAGAGTTCTAACAGTGTTCTAACAGAGTTCTAACAGTGTTCACACAGATTTCTAACAGTGTTCAAACAGAGTTCTAACAGTGTTCTAACAGAGTTCTAACAGTGTTCTGACAGTGTTCTAACAGTGTTCAAACAGAGTTCTAACAGTGTTCAAACAGAGTTCTAACAGTGTTCTAACAGTGTTCTAACAGTTTCAAACAGAGTTCTAACAGTGTTCAAACAGAGTTCTAACAGTGTTCAAACAGAGTTCTAACAGTGTTCTAACAGTGTTCTAACAGTGTTCAAACAGAGTTCTAACAGTGTTCAAACAGAGTTCTAACAGAGTTCTAACAGTGTTCTAACAGAGTTCTAACAGTGTTCTAACAGAGTTCTAACAGTGTTCTAACAGTGTTCTAACAGAGTTCTAACAGTGTTCAACAGAGTTCTAACAGTGTTCTAACAGAGTTCTAACAGTGTCTAACAGTGTTCTAACAGAGTTCTAACAGTGTTCTAACAGAGTTCTAACAGTGTTCTAACAGAGTTCTAACAGTGGTCTAACAGTGTTCTAACAGAGTTCTAACAGAGTTCAAACAGTGTTCTAACAGAGTTCTAACAGTGTTCTAACAGAGTTCTAACAGTGTTCAAACAGAGTTCTAACAGTGTTCTAACAGTGTTCTAACAGAGTTCTAACAGTGTTCAAACAGAGTTCTAACAGTGTTCTAACAGAGTTCTAACAGTGTTCTAACAGAGTTCTAACAGTGTTCTAACAGAGTTCTAACAGTGTTCAAACAGTGTTCAAACAGTGTTCTAACAGTGTTCAAACAGAGTTCTAACAGTGTTCAAACAGAGTTCTAACAGTGTTCTAACAGTGTTCTAACAGTGTTCAAACAGAGTTCTAACAGTGTTCAAACAGAGTTCTAACAGTGTTCAAACAGAGTTCAAACAGAGTTCTAACAGTGTTCAAACAGAGTTCTAACAGTGTTCAAACAGAGTTCTAACAGTGTTCTAACAGTGTTCTAACAGTGTTCTAACAGAGTTCTAACAGTGTTCAAACAGTGTTCTAACAGAGTTCTAACAGTGTTCTAACAGAGTTCTAACAGTGTTCTAACAGAGTTCTAACAGTGTTCTAACAGTGTTCTAACAGAGTTCTAACAGTGTTCAAACAGAGTTCTAACAGTGTTCTAAACAGTTCTAACAGTTCTAACAGTGTTCTAACAGAGTTCTAACAGTGTTCTAACAGAGTTCTAACAGTGTTCTAACAGAGTTCTAACAGTGTTCTAACAGTGTTCAAACAGTGTTCTAACAGTGTTCAAACAGAGTTCTAACAGTGTTCAAACAGAGTTCTAACAGTGTTCTAACAGTGTTCTAACAGTGTTCAAACAGAGTTCTAACAGTGTTCTAACAGAGTTCTAACAGAGTTCTAACAGTGTTCAACAGAGTTCTAACAGTGTTCTAACAGAGTTCTAACAGTGGTCTAACAGTGTTCTAACAGAGTTCTAACAGTGTTCTAACAGAGTTCTAACAGTGTTCAAACAGTGTTCTAACAGTGTTCTAACAGTGTTCAACAGAGTTCTAACAGTGTTCAAACAGAGTTCTAACAGTGTTCTAACAGAGTTCTAACAGTGTTCTAACAGAGTTCTAACAGTGTTCTAACAGAGTTCTAACAGTGTTCTAACAGAGTTCTAACAGTGGTCTAACAGTGTTCTAACAGAGTTCTAACAGTGTTCACACAGATTTCTAACAGTGTTCAAACAGAGTTCTAACAGTGTTCTAACAGAGTTCTAACAGTGTTCTAACAGAGATTCTAACAGTGTTCAAACAGTGTTCTAACAGAGTTCTAACAGTGTTCAAACAGTGTTCTAACAGTGTTCTAACAGTGTTCTAACAGTGTTCTAACAGAGGTCTAACAGTGTTCAAACAGAGTTCTAACAGTGTTCTAACAGTGTTCTAACAGAGTTCTAACAGTGTTCTAACAGAGTTCTAACAGTGTTCTAACAGTGTTCTAACAGAGTTCTAACAGTGTTCTAACAGAGTTCTAACAGTGTTCAAACAGAGTTCTAACAGTGTTCTAACAGAGTTCTAACAGTGTTCTAACAGTGTTCTAACAGTGTTCTAACAGATTCTAACAGTGTTCTAACAGTGTTCTAACAGTGTTCTAACAGTGTTCTAACAGAGTTCTAACAGTGTTCTAACAGTGTTCTAACAGTGTTCTAACAGTGTTCTAACAGAGTTCTAACAGTGTTCAAACAGTGTTCTAACAGAGTTCTAACAGTGTTCAAACAGAGTTCTAACAGTGTTCAAACAGAGTTCTAACAGTGTTCTAACAGAGTTCTAACAGTGTTCTAACAGAGTTCTAACAGTGTTCAAACAGAGTTCTAACAGTGTTCAAACAGAGTTCTAACAGTGTTCAAACAGAGTTCTAACAGTGTTCAAACAGAGTTCTAACAGTGTTCTAACAGTGGTTCTAACAGTGTTCAAACAGAGTTCTAACAGTGTTCAAAAAAGTTCTAACAGTGTTCTAACAGTGTTCAAACAGTGTTCTAACAGTGTTCAAACAGAGTTCTAACAGTGTTCTAACAGTGTTCTAACAGTGTTCAAACAGAGTTCTAACAGTGTTCAAACAGAGTTCTAACAGAGTTCTAACAGTGTTCTAACAGAGTTCGAACAGTGTTCTAACAGAGTTCTAACAGTGTTCTAACAGTGTTCTAACAGAGTTCTAACAGTGTTCAACAGAGTTCTAACAGTGTTCAAACAGAGTTCTAACAGTGTTCTAACAGAGTTCTAACAGTGTTCTAACAGAGTTCTAACAGTGGTCTAACAGTGTTCTAACAGAGTTCTAACAGTGTTCACACAGTGTTCTAACAGTGTTCTAACAGAGTTCTAACAGCATTCTAACAGAGTTCTAACAGTGTTCTAACAGTGTTCTAACAGTGTTCAAACAGAGTTCTAACAGTGTTCAAACAGAGTTCTAACAGTGTTCAAACAAAGTTCAAACAGAGTTCTAACAGTGTTCAAACAGAGTTCTAACAGTGTTCAAACAGAGTTCTAACAGTGTTCTAACAGTGTTCTAACAGTGTTCAAACAGAGTTCTAACGGTGTTCAAACAGAGTTCTAACAGAGTTCTAACAGTGTTCTAACAGAGTTCTAACAGTGTTCTAACAGAGTTCTAACAGTAGTCTAACAGTGTTCTAACAGAGTTCTAACAGTGTTCACACAGAGTTCTAACAGTGTTTTAAAAGAGTTCTAACAGTGGTCTAACAGTGTTCTAACAGAGTTCTAACAGTGGTCTAACAGAGTTCTAACAGTGTTCTAACAGAGTTCTAACAGTGGTCTAACAGTGTTCTAACAGTGTTCAAACAGTGTTCTAACAGAGTTCTAACAGTGTTCAAACAGAGTTCTAACAGTGTTCAAACAGAGTTCTAACAGTGTTCTAACAGAGTTCTAACAGTGTTCTAACAGAGTTCTAACAGTGTTCTAACAGAGTTCTAACAGATTTCTAACAGTGGTCTAACAGTGTTCTAACAGAGTTCTAACAGTGTTCACACAGATTTCTAACAGTGTTCAAACAGAGTTCTAACAGTGTTCTAACAGAGTTCTAACAGTGTTCTAACAGAGTTCTAACAGTGGTCTAACAGTGTTCTAACAGAGTTCTAACAGTGTTCTAACAGTGTTCTAACAGTGTTCTAACAGTGTTCAAACAGAGTTCTAACAGTGTTCAAACAGAGTTCTAACAGAGTTCTAACAGTGTTCTAACAGAGTTCTAACAGTGTTCTAACAGAGTTCTAACAGTGGTCTAACAGTGTTCTAACAGAGTTCTAACAGTGTTCACACAGAGTTCTAACAGTGTTCAAACAGAGTTCTAACAGTGTTCTAACAGAGTTCTAACAGTGTTCTAACAGAGTTCTAACAGTGGTCTAACAGTGTTCTAACAGAGTTCTAACAGTGTTCAAACAGTGTTCTAACAGAGTTCTAACAGTGTTCAAACAGAGTTCTAACAGTGTTCAAACAGTGTTCTAACAGTGTTCAAACAGAGTTCTAACAGTGTTCAAACAGAGTTCTAACAGTGTTCAAACAGAGTTCTAACAGTGTTCTAACAGTGTTCTAACAGTGTTCAAACAGAATTCTAACAGTGTTCAAACAGAGTTCTAACAGTGTTCTAACAGTGTTCTAACAGTGTTCAAACAGAGTTCTAACGGTGTTCAAACAGAGTTCTAACAGAGTTCTAACAGTGTTCTAACAGAGTTCTAACAGTGTTCTAACAGAGTTCTAACAGTAGTCTAACAGTGTTCTAACAGAGTTCTAACAGTGTTCACACAGAGTTCTAACAGTGTTTTAAAAGAGTTCTAACAGTGGTCTAACAGTGTTCTAACAGAGTTCTAACAGTGGTCTAACAGAGTTCTAACAGTGTTCTAACAGAGTTCTAACAGTGGTCTAACAGTGTTCTAACAGAGTTCTAACAGTGTTCAAACAGTGTTCTAACAGTGTTCTAACAGAGTTCTAACAGTGTTCTAACAGTGTTCTAACAGAGTTCTAACAGTGTTCTAACAGAGTTCTAACAGTGTTCTAACAGAGTTCTAACAGATTTCTAACAGAGGTCTAACAGTGTTCTAACAGAGTTCTAACAGTGTTCTAACAGTGTTCTAACAGTGTTCTAACAGTGTTCAACAGTGTTCTAACAGTGTTCTAACAGAGTTCTAACAGTGTTCTAACAGTGTTCTAACAGTGTTCTAACAGTGTTCTAACAGTGTTCTAACAGTGTTCAAACAGTGTTCTAACAGTGTTCAAACAGAGTTCTAACAGTGTTCAAACAGAGTTCTAACAGAGTTCTAACAGTGTTCTAACAGAGTTCAAACAGAGTTCTAACAGAGTTCTAACAGTGGTCTAACAGTGTTCTAACAGAGTTCTAACAGTGTTCAACAGAGTTCTAACAGTGTTCTAACAGAGTTCTAACAGTGTTCTAACAGAGTTCTAACAGTGTTCTAACAGAGTTCTAACAGTGGTCTAACAGTGTTCTAACAGAGTTCTAACAGTGTTCAAACAGAGTTCTAACAGTGTTCTAACAGAGTTCTAACAGTGTTCTAACAGTGTTCAAACAGTGTTCTAACAGTGTTCAAACAGAGTTCTAACAGTGTTCAAACAGAGTTCTAACAGTGTTCTAACAGTGTTCTAACAGTGTTCAAACAGAGTTCTAACAGTGTTCAAAAGAGTTCTAGAGTGTTCTAACAGTGTTCTAACAGTGTTCTAACAGTGTTCTAACAGTGTTCAAACAGAGTTCTAACAGTGTTCAAACAGAGTTCTAACAGTGTTCTAACAGTGTTCTAACAGTGTTCAAACAGAGTTCTAACAGTGTTCAAACAGAGTTCTAACAGAGTTCTAACAGTGTTCTAACAGAGTTCTAACAGTGTTCTAACAGAGTTCTAACAGTGGTCTAACAGTGTTCTAACAGAGTTCTAACAGTGTTCACACAGAGTTCTAACAGTGTTCTAACAGAGTTCTAACAGTGTTCTAACAGAGTTCTAACAGTGGTCTAACAGAGTTCTAACAGTGTTCAAACAGAGTTCTAACAGTGTTCTAACAGATTTCTAACAGTGTTCTAACAGTGTTCTAACAGAGTTCTAACAGTGTTCACACAGATTTCTAACAGTGTTCAAACAGAGTTCTAACAGTGTTCTAACAGAGTTCTAACAGTGTTCTAACAGAGTTCTAACAGTGTTCTAACAGAGTTCTAACAGTGTTCTAACAGTGTTCTAACAGTGTTCTAACAGTGTTCTAACAGAGTTCTAACAGTGTTCAAACAGAGTTCTAACAGTGTTCTAACAGAGTTCTAACAGTGTTCTAACAGAGTTCTAACAGTGTTCTAACAGAGTTCTAACAGAGTTCTAACAGTGTTCTAACAGTGTTCTAACAGTGTTCTAACAGTGTTCTAACAGTGTTCTAACAGTGTTCTAACAGTGTTCTAACAGAGTTCTAACAGTGTTCTAACAGTGTTCTAACAGAGTTCTAACAGTGTTCAACAGAGTTCTAACAGTGTTCAACAGAGTTCTAACAGTGTTCTAACAGAGTTCTAACAGTGTTCTAACAGAGTTCTAACAGTGTTCACAACAGTGTTCTAACAGAGTTCTAACAGTGTTCTAACAGTGTTCTAACAGAGTTCTAACAGTGTTCAAACAGAGTTCTAACAGTGTTCAAACAGAGTTCTAACAGAGTTCTAACAGTGTTCTAACAGAGTTCTAACAGTGTTCTAACAGAGTTCTAACAGTGGTCTAACAGTGTTCTAACAGAGTTCTAACAGTGTTCACACAGAGTTCTAACAGTGTTCAAACAGAGTTCTAACAGTGTTCTAACAGAGTTCTAACAGTGTTCTAACAGAGTTCTAACAGTGTTCAAACAGTGTTCTAACAGTGTTCTAACAGTGTTCAAACAGTGTTCTAACAGAGTTCTAACAGTGTTCAAACAGAGTTCTAACAGTGTTCAAACAGTGTTCTAACAGTGTTCAAACAGAGTTCTAACAGTGTTCAAACAGAGTTCTAACAGTGTTCAAACAGAGTTCTAACAGTGTTCAAACAGTGTTCTAACAGTGTTCAAACAGAGTTCTAACAGTGTTCAAACAGAGTTCTAACAGTGTTCTAACAGTGTTCTAACAGTGTTCAAACAGAGTTCTAACAGTGTTCAAACAGAGTTCTAACAGTGTTCTAACAGTGTTCTAACAGAGTTCTAACAGTGTTCTAACAGAGTTCTAACAGTGTTCAAACAGTGTTCTAACAGAGTTCTAACAGTGTTCAACAGAGTTCTAACAGTGTTCAAACAGAGTTCTAACAGTGTTCTAACAGTGTTCTAACAGTGTTCAAACAGAGTTCTAACAGTGTTCAAACAGTGTTCTAACAGAGTTCTAACAGTGGTCTAACAGTGTTCTAACAGAGTTCTAACAGTGTTCAAACAGTGTTCTAACAGAGTTCTAACAGTGTTCAAACAGAGTTCTAACAGTGTTCTAACAGAGTTCTAACAGTGTTCTAACAGAGTTCTAACAGTGTTCTAACAGAGTTCTAACAGATTTCTAACAGTGGTCTAACAGTGTTCTAACAGAGTTCTAACAGTGTTCACACAGATTTCTAACAGTGTTCAAACAGAGTTCTAACAGTGTTCTAACAGAGTTCTAACAGTGTTCTAACAGAGTTCTAACAGTGGTCTAACAGTGTTCTAACAGAGTTCTAACAGTGTTCTAACAGTGTTCTAACAGTGTTCTAACAGTGTTCAAACAGAGTTCTAACAGTGTTCAAACAGAGTTCTAACAGAGTTCTAACAGTGTTCTAACAGAGTTCTAACAGTGTTCTAACAGAGTTCTAACAGTGGTCTAACAGTGTTCTAACAGAGTTCTAACAGTGTTCACACAGAGTTCTAACAGTGTTCAAACAGAGTTCTAACAGTGTTCTAACAGAGTTCTAACAGTGTTCTAACAGAGTTCTAACAGTGGTCTAACAGTGTTCTAACAGAGTTCTAACAGTGTTCAAACAGTGTTCTAACAGAGTTCTAACAGTGTTCAAACAGAGTTCTAACAGTGTTCAAACAGTGTTCTAACAGTGTTCAAACAGAGTTCTAACAGTGTTCAAACAGAGTTCTAACAGTGTTCTAACAGTGTTCTAACAGTGTTCAAACAGAGTTCTAACAGTGTTCAAACAGAGTTCTAACAGTGTTCAAACAGAGTTCTAACAGTGTTCTAACAGTGTTCTAACAGTGTTCAAACAGAATTCTAACAGTGTTCAAACAGAGTTCTAACAGTGTTCTAACAGAGTTCTAACAGTGTTCACACAGAGTTCTAACAGTGTTCTAACAGAGTTCTAACAGTGGTCTAACAGTGTTCTAACAGAGTTCTAACAGTGTTCTAACAGATTTCTAACAGTGGTCTAACAGTGTTCTAACAGAGTTCTAACAGTGTTCACACAGATTTCTAACAGTGTTCAAACAGAGTTCTAACAGTGTTCTAACAGAGTTCTAACAGTGTTCTAACAGAGTTCTAACAGTGTTCTAACAGAGTTCTAACAGTGTTCTAACAGATTTCTAACAGTGGTCTAACAGTGTTCTAACAGAGTTCTAACAGTGTTCACACAGATTTCTAACAGTGTTCAAACAGAGTTCTAACAGTGTTCTAACAGAGTTCTAACAGTGTTCTAACAGAGTTCTAACAGTGGTCTAACAGTGTTCTAACAGAGTTCTAACAGTGTTCACACAGTGTTCTAACAGTGTTCTAACAGAGTTCTAACAGTGTTCAAACAGAGGTCTAACAGTGTTCAAACAGAGTTCAGAGTTCTAACAGTGTTCTAACAGAGTTCTAACAGTGTTCTAACAGTGTTCTAACAGTGTTCTAACAGTGTTCTAACAGAGTTCTAACAGTGTTCAACAGAGTTCTAACAGTGTTCTAACAGAGTTCTAACAGTGTTCTAACAGAGTTCTAACAGTGGTCTAACAGTGTTCTAACAGAGTTCTAACAGTGTTCACACAGTGTTCTAACAGTGTTCTAACAGAGTTCTAACAGTGTTCAAACAGAGTTCTAACAGTGTTCTAACAGAGTTCTAACAGTGGTCTAACAGTGTTCTAACAGAGTTCTAACAGTGTTCAAACAGTGTTCTAACAGAGTTCTAACAGTGTTCAAACAGAGTTCTAACAGTGTTCAAACAGTTTCTAACAGTGTTCTAACAGAGTTCTAACAGTGTTCAAACAGTGTTCTAACAGTGTTCTAACAGTGTTCAAACAGAGTTCTAACAGTGTTCAAACAGAGTTCTAACAGTGTTCAAACAGAGTTCTAACAGTGTTCTAACAGTGGTCTAACAGTGTTCAAACAGAGTTCTAACAGTGTTCAAACAAAGTTCAAACAGAGTTCTAACAGTGTTCAAACAGAGTTCTAACAGTGTTCAAACAGAGTTCTAACAGTGTTCTAACAGTGTTCTAACAGTGTTCAAACAGAGTTCTAACAGTGTTCAAACAGAGTTCTAACAGAGTTCTAACAGTGTTCTAACAGAGTTCTAACAGTGTTCTAACAGAGTTCTAACAGTGTTCTAACAGAGTTCTAACAGTGTTCTAACAGAGTTCTAACAGTGTTCAAACAGAGTTCTAACAGTGTTCTAACAGAGTTCTAACAGTGTTCAAACAGTGTTCTAACAGAGTTCTAACAGTGTTCTAACAGAGTTCTAACAGTGTTCTAACAGTGTTCTAACAGTGTTCTAACAGTGTTCTAACAGTGTTCTAACAGAGTTCTAACAGTGTTCTAACAGTGTTCTAACAGTGTTCAAACAGAGTTCTAACAGTGTTCAAACAGAGTTCTAACAGTGTTCAAACAAAGTTCAAACAGAGTTCTAACAGTGTTCAAACAGAGTTCTAACGGTGTTCAAACAGAGTTCTAACAGAGTTCTAACAGTGTTCTAACAGAGTTCTAACAGTGTTCTAACAGAGTTCTAACAGTAGTCTAACAGTGTTCTAACAGAGTTCTAACAGTGTTCAACAGAGTTCTAACAGTGTTCTAAAAGAGTTCTAACAGTGTTCTAACAGTGTTCTAACAGAGTTCTAACAGTGTTCTAACAGAGTTCTAACAGTGTTCTAACAGAGTTCTAACAGTGTTCAAACAGTGTTCTAACAGTGTTCTAACAGTGTTCTAACAGTGTTCTAACAGAGTTCTAACAGTGTTCAAACAGAGTTCTAACAGTGTTCAAACAGAGTTCTAACAGTGTTCTAACAGTGTTCTAACAGTGTTCTAACAGTGTTCTAACAGTGTTCTAACAGAGTTCTAACAGAGTTCTAACAGTGTTCTAACAGTGTTCTAACAGAGTTCTAACAGTGTTCAACAGAGTTCTAACAGTGTTCAAACAGAGTTCTAACAGTGTTCTAACAGAGTTCTAACAGTGTTCTAACAGAGTTCTAACAGTGGTCTAACAGTGTTCTAACAGAGTTCTAACAGTGTTCTAACAGTGTTCTAACAGAGTTCTAACAGTGGTCTAACAGTGTTCTAACAGAGTTCTAACAGTGTTCAAACAGTGTTCTAACAGAGTTCTAACAGTGTTCAAACAGAGTTCTAACAGTGTTCAAACAGAGTTCTAACAGTGTTCAAACAGAGTTCTAACAGTGTTCTAACAGAGTTCTAACAGTGTTCTAACAGTGTTCAGTGTTCAAACAGAGTTCTAACAGTGTTCTAACAGAGTTCTAACAGTGTTCAAACAGAGTTCTAACAGTGTTCTAACAGTGTTCTAACAGTGTTCAAACAGAGTTCTAACAGTGTTCAAACAGAGTTCTAACAGTGTTCAAACAGAGTTCTAACAGTGTTCAAACAGAGTTCTAACAGTGTTCTAACAGTGTTCTAACAGTGTTCAAACAGTGTTCTAACAGTGTTCAAACAGAGTTCTAACAGTGTTCAAACAGAGTTCTAACAGTGTTCAAACAGAGTTCTAACAGTGTTCTAACAGTGTTCTAACAGTGTTCAAACAGAATTCTAACAGTGTTCAAACAGAGTTCTAACAGTGTTCAAACAGAGTTCTAACAGTGTTCAAACAGAGTTCTAACAGTGTTCTAACAGTGTTCTAAAAGTGTTCAAACAGAGTTCTAACAGTGTTCAAACAGAGTTCTAACAGTGTTCAAACAGAGTTCTAACAGTGTTCAAACAGAGTTCTAACAGTGTTCTAACAGTGTTCTAAAAGTGTTCAAACAGAGTTCTAACAGTGTTCAAACAGAGTTCTAACAGAGTTCTAACAGTGTTCTAACAGAGTTCTAACAGTGTTCTAACAGAGTTCTAACAGTGGTCTAACAGTGTTCTAACAGAGTTCTAACAGTGTTCACACAGAGTTCTAACAGTGTTCAAACAGAGTTCTAACAGTGTTCTAACAGAGTTCTAACAGTGTTCTAACAGAGTTCTAACAGTGGTCTAACAGTGTTCTAACAGAGTTCTAACAGTGTTCACACAGAGTTCTAACAGTGTTCTAACAGAGTTCTAACAGTGTTCTAACAGAGTTCTAACAGTGTTCTAACAGAGTTCTAACAGTGGTCTAACAGTGTTCTAACAGTGTTCTAACAGTGTTCAAACAGAGTTCTAACAGTGTTCAAACAGAGTTCAGTGTTCTAACAGTGTTCTAACAGTGTTCTAACAGAGTTCTAACAGTGTTCTAACAGAGTTCTAACAGTGTTCAAACAAAGTTCTAACAGAGTTCTAACAGTGTTCAAACAGAGTTCTAACAGTGTTCAAACAGAGTTCTAACAGTGTTCTAACAGTGTTCTAACAGTGTTCAAACAGAGTTCTAACAGTGTTCAAACAGAGTTCTAACAGAGTTCTAACAGTGTTCTAACAGAGTTCTAACAGTGTTCTAACAGAGTTCTAACAGTGTTCTAACAGTGTTCTAACAGTGTTCTAACAGTGTTCTAACAGAGTTCTAACAGTGTTCTAACAGAGTTCTAACAGTGTTCTAACAGAGTTCTAACAGTGGTCTAACAGTGTTCTAACAGAGTTCTAACAGTGTTCACACAGAGTTCTAACAGTGTTCTAAAAGAGTTCTAACAGTGGTCTAACAGTGTTCTAACAGTGTTCTAACAGAGTTCTAACAGTGTTCTAACAGTGTTCTAACAGAGTTCTAACAGTGTTCTAACAGTGTTCTAACAGTGTTCTAACAGAGTTCTAACAGTGTTCTAACAGAGTTCTAACAGTGTTCTAACAGAGTTCTAACAGTGTTCTAACAGTGTTCTAACAGTGTTCTAACAGTGTTCAAACAGAGTTCTAACAGTGTTCAAACAGAGTTCTAACAGTGTTCTAACAGAGTTCTAACAGTGTTCTAACAGTGTTCTAACAGTGTTCAACAGAGTTCTAACAGTGTTCAAACAGAGTTCTAACAGTGTTCTAACAGAGTTCTAACAGTGTTCTAACAGAGTTCTAACAGTGGTCTAACAGTGTTCTAACAGAGTTCTAACAGTGTTCAACAGTGTTCTAACAGTGTTCTAACAGAGTTCTAACAGTGTTCTAACAGAGTTCTAACAGTGTTCTAACAGAGTTCTAACAGTGTTCAAACAGTGTTCAAACAGTGTTCTAACAGTGTTCAAACAGAGTTCTAACAGTGTTCTAAACAGAGTTCTAACAGTGTTCTAACAGTGTTCTAACAGTGTTCAAACAGAGTTCTAACAGTGTTCAAACAGAGTTCTAACAGAGTTCAAACAGTGTTCTAACAGAGTTCTAACAGTGTTCAAACAGAGTTCTAACAGTGTTCTTCTAACAGTGTTCTAACAGTGTTCTAACAGTGTTCAAACAGTGTTCTAACAGTGTTCAAACAGAGTGTTCTAACAGTGTTCTAACAGAGTTCTAACAGTGTTCTAACAGAGTTCTAACAGTGTTCTAACAGTGTTCTAACAGTGTTCTAACAGTGTTCTAACAGTGTTCTAACAGTGTTCTAACAGTGTTCTAACAGTGTTCTAACAGAGTTCTAACAGTGTCTAACAGAGTTCTAACAGTGTTCTAACAGAGTTCTAACAGTGTTCAAACAGTGTTCTAACAGTGTTCTAACAGAGTTCTAACAGTGTTCTAACAGTGTTCTAACAGAGTTCTAACAGTGTTCAAACAGAGTTCTAACAGTGTTCAAACAGTGTTCTAACAGAGTTCTAACAGTGTTCTAACAGAGTTCTAACAGTGTTCTAACAGAGTTCTAACAGTGGTCTAACAGTGTTCTAACAGAGTTCTAACAGTGTTCAACAGAGTTCTAACAGTGTTCTAACAGAGTTCTAACAGTGGTCTAACAGTGTTCTAACAGTTCTAACAGTGTTCTAACAGAGTTCTAACAGTGTTCTAACAGAGTTCTAACAGTGTTCTAACAGAGTTCTAACAGTGTTCTAACAGTGTTCAACAGTGTTCTAGAGTTCTAACAGTGTTCAAACAGAGTTCTAACAGTGTTCAAACAGAGTTCTAACAGTGTTCTAACAGAGTTCTAACAGTGTTCTAACAGAGTTCTAACAGTGTTCTAACAGAGTTCTAACAGTGTTCTAACAGTGTTCTAACAGTGTTCTAACAGAGTTCTAACAGTGTTCTAACAGTGTTCTAACAGTTCTAACAGTGTTCTAACAGAGTTCTAACAGTGTTCTAACAGAGTTCTAACAGTGGTCTAACAGTGTTCTAACAGAGTTCTAACAGTGTTCAACAGTGTTCTAACAGTGTTCTAACAGAGTTCTAACAGTGTTCTAACAGAGTTCTAACAGTGTTCTAACAGTGTTCTAACAGAGTTCTAACAGTGTTCTAACAGAGTTCTAACAGTGTTCAAACAGTGTTCTAACAGTGTTCTAACAGAGTTCTAACAGTGTTCAAACAGAGTTCTAACAGAGTTCTAACAGTGTTCTAACAGTGTTCTAACAGTTCTAACAGTGTTCTAACAGAGTTCTAACAGTGTTCTAACAGAGTTCTAACAGTGTTCTAAAGTGTTCAACAGTGTTCTTCTAACAGTGTTCAAACAGAGTTCTAACAGTGTTCAAACAGAGTTCTAACAGTGTTCAAACAGAGTTCTAACAGTGTTCTAACAGTGTTCTAACAGTGTTCTAACAGTGTTCAAACAGAGTTCTAACAGTGTTCAAACAGAGTTCAACAGTGTTCTAACAGTGTTCTAACAGTGTTCTAACAGTGTTCTAACAGAGTTCTAACAGTGTTCAAACAGAGTTCTAACAGTGTTCAAACAGTGTTCTAACAGTGTTCTAACAGAGTTCTAACAGTGTTCTAACAGTGTTCTAACAGTGTTCTAACATTGTTCTAACAGTGTTCTAACAGTGTTCTAACAGTGTTCTAACAGAGTTCTAACAGTGTTCTAACAGAGTTCTAACAGTGTTCTAAGTGTTCAGTGTTCTAACAGTGTTCAAACAGAGTTCTAACAGTGTTCTAACAGAGTTCTAACAGTGTTCTAACAGTGTTCTAACAGAGTTCTAACAGTGTTCTAACAGAGTTCTAACAGTGTCTAACAGTGTTCTAACAGAGTTCTAACAGTGTTCAACAGAGTTCTAACAGTGTTCTAACAGAGTTCTAACAGTGTTCTAACAGAGTTCTAACAGTGTTCTAACAGAGTTCTAACAGTGTTCTAACAGTGTTCTAACAGAGTTCTAACAGTGTTCTAACAGTGTTCTAACAGTGTTCTAACAGAGTTCTAACAGTGTTCTAACAGAGTTCTAACAGTGTTCTAACAGAGTTCTAACAGTGTTCTAACAGTGTTCTAACAGTGTTCTAACAGTGTTCTAACAGAGTTCTAACAGTGTTCTAACAGTGTTCTAACAGTGTTCTAACAGTGTTCTAACAGTGTTCAAACAGAGTTCTAACAGTGTTCTAACAGAGTTCTAACAGTGTTCTAACAGTGTTCTAACAGAGTTCTAACAGTGTTCAAACAGAGTTCTAACAGTGTTCAAACAGAGTTCTAACAGTGTTCTAACAGTGTTCTAACAGTGTTCAAACAGAGTTCTAACAGTGTTCAAACAGAGTTCTAACAGTGTTCTAACAGTGTTCTAACAGAGTTCTAACAGTGTTCTAACAGAGTTCTAACAGTGTTCTAACAGAGTTCTAACAGTGGTCTAACAGTGTTCTAACAGAGTTCTAACAGTGTTCTAACAGAGTTCTAACAGTGTTCTAACAGAGTTCTAACAGTGGTCTAACAGTGTTCTAACAGAGTTCTAACAGTGTTCACACAGAGTTCTAACAGTGTTCTAACAGAGTTCTAACAGTGTTCTAACAGAGTTCTAACAGTGTTCTAACAGAGTTCTAACAGTGGTCTAACAGTGTTCTAACAGAGTTCTAACAGTGTTCAACAGTGTTCTAACAGTGTTCTAACAGAGTTCTAACAGTGTTCTAACAGTGTTCTAACAGTGTTCAAACAGAGTTCTAACAGTGTTCAAACAGAGTTCAAACAGAGTTCTAACAGTGTTCAAACAGAGTTCTAACAGTGTTCAAACAGAGTTCTAACAGTGTTCTAACAGTGTTCTAACAGTGTTCAAACAGAGTTCTAACAGTGTTCAAACAGAGTTCAGTGTTCTAACAGAGTTCTAACAGTGTTCAAACAGAGTTCTAACAGTGTTCTAACAGAGTTCTAACAGAGTTCTAACAGTGTTCTAACAGAGTTCTAACAGTGTTCTAACAGTGTTCTAACAGTGTTCTAACAGAGTTCTAACAGTGTTCAACAGAGTTCTAACAGTGTTCTAACAGAGTTCTAACAGTGTTCTAACAGAGTTCAAACAGTGTTCTAACAGTGTTCTAACAGAGTTCTAACAGTGTTCAAACAGAGTTCTAACAGTGTTCTAACAGAGTTCTAACAGTGTTCTAAACAGAGTTCTAACAGTGTTCTAACAGAGTTCTAACAGTGTTCAAACAGTGTTCTAACAGTGTTCTAACAGTGTTCAAACAGAGTTCTAACAGTGTTCAAACAGAGTTCTAACAGTGTTCTAACAGTGTTCTAACAGTGTTCAAACAGAGTTCTAACAGTGTTCAAACAGAGTTCTAACAGAGTTCTAACAGTGTTCTAACAGTGTTCTAACAGTGTTCTAACAGAGTTCTAACAGTGTTCTAACAGTGTTCTAACAGAGTTCTAACAGTGTTCAACAGTGTTCTAACAGTGTTCTAACAGAGTTCTAACAGTGTTCTAACAGTGTTCTAACAGTGTTCTAACAGAGTTCTAACAGTGTTCAAACAGAGTTCTAACAGTGTTCTAAACAGAGTTCAAACAGAGTTCTAACAGTGTTCTAACAGAGTTCTAACAGTGTTCTAACAGAGTTCTAACAGTGTTCTAACAGTGTTCTAACAGAGTTCTAACAGTGTTCAAACAGAGTTCTAACAGTTCTAACAGTGTTCTAACAGAGTTCTAACAGTGTTCTAACAGAGTTCTAACAGTGTTCTAACAGTGTTCAAACAGAGTTCTAACAGTGTTCTAACAGTGTTCTAACAGAGTTCTAACAGTGTTCTAACAGAGTTCTAACAGAGTTCTAACAGTGTTCTAACAGAGTTCTAACAGTGTTCAAACAGTGTTCTAACAGTGTTCAAACAGAGTTCAAACAGAGTTCTAACAGTGTTCAAACAGAGTTCTAACAGTGTTCTAACAGAGTTCTAACAGTGGTCTAACAGTGTTCTAACAGAGTTCTAACAGTGTTCTAACAGAGTTCTAACAGTGTTCTAACAGAGTTCTAACAGTGTTCTAAACAGTGTTCTAACAGTGTTCTAACAGAGTTCAACAGTGTTCTAGTGTTCAACAGTGTTCTAACAGTGTTCTAACAGTGTTCAAACAGAGTTCTAACAGTGTTCTAACAGAGTTCTAACAGTGTTCTAACAGTGTTCTAACAGAGTTCTAACAGTGTTCTAACAGAGTTCTAACAGTGTTCTAACAGTGTTCTAACAGAGTTCTAACAGTGTTCAAACAGTGTTCTAACAGTGTTCAAACAGAGTTCTAACAGTGTTCAAACAGAGTTCTAACAGTGTTCAAACAGAGTTCTAACAGTGTTCTAACAGTGGTCTAACAGTGTTCAAACAGAGTTCTAACAGTGTTCAAACAAAGTTCAAACAGAGTTCTAACAGTGTTCAAACAGAGTTCTAACAGTGTTCAAACAGAGTTCTAACAGTGTTCTAACAGTGTTCTAACAGTGTTCAAACAGAGTTCTAACAGTGTTCAAACAGAGTTCTAACAGAGTTCTAACAGTGTTCTAACAGAGTTCTAACAGTGTTCTAACAGAGTTCTAACAGTGGTCTAACAGTGTTCTAACAGAGTTCTAACAGTGTTCACACAGAGTTCTAACAGTGTTCAAACAGAGTTCTAACAGTGTTCTAACAGAGTTCTAACAGTGTTCTAACAGAGTTCTAACAGTGGTCTAACAGTGTTCTAACAGTGTTCTAACAGTGTTCAAACAGAGTTCTAACAGTGTTCAAACAGAGTTCTAACAGTGTTCTAACAGTGTTCTAACAGTGTTCAAACAGAGTTCTAACAGTGTTCAAACAGAGTTCTAACAGTGTTCAAACAAAGTTCAAACAGAGTTCTAACAGTGTTCAAACAGAGTTCTAACAGTGTTCAAACAGAGTTCTAACAGTGTTCTAACAGTGTTCTAACAGTGTTCAAACAGAGTTCTAACAGTGTTCAAACAGAGTTCTAACAGAGTTCTAACAGTGTTCTAACAGAGTTCTAACAGTGTTCTAACAGAGTTCTAACAGTGGTCTAACAGTGTTCTAACAGAGTTCTAACAGTGTTCACACAGAGTTCTAACAGTGTTCTAACAGAGTTCTAACAGTGGTCTAACAGTGTTCTAACAGAGTTCTAACAGTGTTCTAACAGAGTTCTAACAGTGGTCTAACAGTGTTCTAACAGAGTTCTAACAGTGTTCTAACAGAGTTCTAACAGTGTTCAAACAGAGTTCTAACAGTGTTCTAACAGTGTTCTAACAGTGTTCTAACAGTGTTCTAACAGAGTTCAAACAGTGTTCTAACAGTGTTCTAACAGAGTTCTAACAGTGTTCAAACAGTGTTCTAACAGTGTTCAAACAGTGTTCTAACAGAGTTCTAACAGTGTTCAAACAGAGTTCTAACAGTGTTCAAACAGAGTTCTAACAGTGTTCTAACAGTGTTCTAACAGTGTTCAAACAGAGTTCTAACAGTGTTCAAACAGAGTTCTAACAGTGTTCAACAGTGTTCAACAGTGTTCAACAGTGTTCAAACAGAGTTCTAACAGTGTTCAAACAGAGTTCTAACAGTGTTCTAACAGTGTTCTAACAGAGTTCTAACAGTGTTCAACAGAGTTCTAACAGTGTTCTAACAGTGTTCTAACAGAGTTCTAACAGTGTTCACACAGAGTTCTAACAGTGTTCTAACAGAGTTCTAACAGTGGTCTAACAGTGTTCTAACAGAGTTCTAACAGTGTTCTAACAGAGTTCTAACAGTGTTCTAACAGAGTTCTAACAGTGTTCTAACAGTGTTCAAACAGTTTCTAACAGTGTTCTAACAGAGTTCTAACAGTGTTCAAACAGAGTTCTAACAGTGTTCAAACAGAGTTCTAACAGTGTTCTAACAGTGTTCTAACAGAGTTCTAACAGTGTTCTAACAGAGTTCAAACAGAGTTCTAACAGTGTTCTAACAGAGTTCAAACAGAGTTCTGTTCAAACAGTGTTCTAACAGAGTTCTAACAGTGTTCTAACAGAGTTCTAACAGTGTTCAACAGAGTTCTAACAGTGTTCAGTGTTCTAACAGAGTTCTAACAGTGTTCAACAGAGTTCTAACAGTGTTCTAACAGAGTTCTAACAGTGTTCAGTGTTCTAACAGAGTTCTAACAGTGTTCTAACAGAGTTCTAACAGTGTTCTAACAGTGTTCTAACAGTGTTCTAACAGTGTTCTAACAGAGTTCTAACAGTGTTCTAACAGAGTTCTAACAGTGTTCTAACAGAGTTCTAACAGTGGTCTAACAGTGTTCTAAACAGAGTTCTAACAGTGTTCAAACAGAGTTCTAACAGTGTTCAAACAGAGTTCTAACAGTGTTCTAACAGTGTTCTAACAGTGTTCAAACAGAGTTCTAACAGTGGTCTAACAGTGTTCTAACAGTGTTCTAAACAGAGTTCAAACAGAGTTCTAACAGTGTTCAAACAGAGTTCTAACAGTGTTCAAACAGAGTTCTAACAGTGTTCTAACAGTGTTCTAACAGTGTTCAACAGTGTTCAAACAGAGTTTCTAACAGAGTTCTAACAGTGTTCTAACAGAGTTCTAACAGTGTTCAAACAAAGTTCTAACAGTGTTCTAACAGTGTTCTAACAGAGTTCTAACAGTGTTCTAACAGAGTTCTAACAGTGTTCTAACAGTGTTCTAACAGTGTTCAAACAGAGTTCTAACAGTGTTCTAACAGTGTTCTAACAGAGTTCTAACAGTGTTCTAACAGAGTTCTAACAGTGTTCTAACAGAGTTCTAACAGTGGTCTAACAGTGTTCTAACAGTGTTCTAACAGTGTTCTAACAGAGTTCTAACAGTGTTCAAACAGAGTTCTAACAGTGTTCAAACAGAGTTCTAACAGTGTTCTAACAGTGTTCTAACAGTGTTCAAACAGAGTTCTAACAGTGTTCAAACAGAGTTCAGAGTTTCTAACAGTGTTCAAACAAAGTTCAAACAGAGTTCTAACAGTGTTCAAACAGAGTTCTAACAGTGTTCTAACAGTGTTCTAACAGTGTTCAAACAGAGTTCTAACAGTGTTCAAACAGAGTTCTAACAGAGTTCTAACAGTGTTCTAACAGAGTTCTAACAGTGTTCTAACAGAGTTCTAACAGTGGTCTAACAGTGTTCTAACAGAGTTCTAACAGTGTTCACACAGAGTTCTAACAGTGTTCAAACAGAGTTCTAACAGTGTTCTAACAGAGTTCTAACAGTGTTCTAACAGAGTTCTAACAGTGGTCTAACAGTGTTCTAACAGAGTTCTAACAGTGTTCACACAGTGTTCTAACAGTGTTCTAACAGAGTTCTAACAGCGTTCTAACAGAGTTCTAACAGTGTTCAAACAGAGTTCTAACAGTGTTCTAACAGTGTTCTAACAGTGTTCAAACAGAGTTCTAACAGTGTTCAAACAGAGTTCTAACAGTGTTCAAACAGAGTTCTAACAGTGTTCTAACAGTGTTCTAACAGTGTTCAAACAGAGTTCTAACAGTGTTCAAACAGAGTTCTAACAGAGTTCTAACAGTGTTCTAACAGAGTTCTAACAGTGTTCTAACAGAGTTCTAACAGTGGTCTAACAGTGTTCTAACAGAGTTCTAACAGTGTTCACACAGAGTTCTAACAGTGTTCTAACAGAGTTCTAACAGTGGTCTAACAGTGTTCTAACAGAGTTCTAACAGTGTTCTAACAGAGTTCTAACAGTGTTCTAACAGAGTTCTAACAGTGGTCTAACAGTGTTCTAACAGAGTTCTAACAGTGTTCAAACAGTGTTCTAACAGAGTTCTAACAGTGTTCAAACAGAGTTCTAACAGTGTTCTAACAGTGTTCTAACAGTGTTCAAACAGAGTTCTAACAGTGTTCAAACAGAGTTCTAACAGTGTTCAAACAGAGTTCTAACAGTGTTCTAACAGTGTTCTAACAGTGTTCAAACAGAGTTCTAACAGTGTTCAAACAGAGTTCTAACAGAGTTCTAACAGTGTTCTAACAGAGTTCTAACAGTGTTCTAACAGAGTTCTAACAGTGGTCTAACAGTGTTCTAACAGAGTTCTAACAGTGTTCACACAGAGTTCTAACAGTGTTCTAACAGTGTTCTAACAGAGTTCTAACAGTGGTCTAACAGTGTTCTAACAGAGTTCTAACAGTGTTCACACAGAGTTCTAACAGTGTTCAAACAGAGTTCTAACAGTGTTCTAACAGAGTTCTAACAGTGTTCTAACAGAGTTCTAACAGTGGTCTAACAGTGTTCTAACAGAGTTCTAACAGTGTTCACACAGTGTTCTAACAGTGTTCTAACAGAGTTCTAACAGCGTTCTAACAGAGTTCTAACAGTGTTCAAACAGAGTTCTAACAGTGTTCTAACAGTGTTCTAACAGTGTTCAAACAGAGTTCTAACAGTGTTCA